>NW_027509932.1:0-105000 GCF_051311805.1 Agelaius phoeniceus
AAACTGCCCTGAAACTGCTCCAAAACCTGCCCCAAAACTGCCCCAAAACTGCCTCAAAACTGCCCAAAACTGCCCTGAAACTGCCCCAAAACTGCCCCAAAACGGCCTCAAAATGCGCAAGGAGGAGCAGGTCAAGGTAGGGCCAGAATTGCGGGAAAGGCGTCAAAATGTGCCCTGAAACACCCCAAAATGTGACCTGAAACTGCCCCAAAATGTGACCTGAAACTGTCCCAAAACTGCCCCGAAACTGCCCTGAAACTGCCCCAAAACTTCCCAAAACTGCCTCAAACCTGCCCCAAAACTGCCCCAAAACTGCCCCAAAACCGCCTCAAAACTGCCCTGAAACTGCCCCGAAACTGCCCAAAACCACCCCAAAACCTGCCCCAAAACCACCCCAAAACCTGCCCCAAAACCACCTCAAAATGCGCAAGGAGGAGCAGGTCAAGGTGGGAACGGGACCAAAATCACCCTAAACTGACCCAAAATCTATCCCCCCCCCGACCCACCGAATTTTCCCCCTCCTTTCCCCAAATCCCCCTAATTTCCCCAATTTTTTCCACCCCAAATTTCCCCAAACCGCCCCAATTTCGCCCCCCATTTTTTCCACCCCAAATCCCCCAAATTTCCCCAAATCCCCCCAATTTTGCCCCCATTCTTTCCACCCCAAATCCCCCTAATTTCCCCCAATTTTTTCCACCCCAAATTTCCCCAAACCGCCCCAATTTCGCCCCCCATTTTTTCCACCCCAAATTTCCCCAAATCCCCCAATTTCCCCCCAATTTTTTCCACCCCAAATTTCCCCAAATCCCCCAATTTCCCCCCATTCTTTCCACCCCAAATTTCCCCCAAATCCCCCCAATTTCCCCCCATTCTTTCCACCCCAAATTTCCCCAAATCCCCCAATTTCCCCCCATTCTTTCCACCCCAAATTTCCCCAAATCCCCCCAATTTCCCCCCATTCTTTTCCACCCCAAATTTCCCCAAATCCCCCCAATTTCCCCCAATTCTTTCCACCCCAAATCCCCCCAAATTTCCCCAAATCCCCCCAATTTCCCCAATTTTTTCCACCCCAAATTTCCCCAAATCCCCCCAATTTCGGCCCCCATTCTTTCCACCCCAAATTTCCCCAAATCCCCCAATTTCCCCCCATTCTTTCCACCCCAATTTCCCCAAATCCCCCCAATTTCACCCCATTTTTGCTCCGCAGCCGTTCCAGTCGGGGCGGGGCCGGGAGGAGCCCCCCGAGCGCGCGAGGCCGAAGGAGCCGCCCCCCGCCCTCCTCTCCCTCGTGGACTGGGCCCGGGGAGGGGGCTCGGGGCTGCGCGGGGCGCTCAGGCTGCCCTCCTTCAAGGTTTGGGGTGAAATCGGGGGAATTTGGGGCATTTGGGGTGAAACTGGGGGGTTTGGGGCTGCGCGGGGCGCTCAGGCTGCCCTCCTTCAAGGTTTGGGGTGAAAACGGCCGAATTTGGGGCATTTGGGGTGAGATTGGGGGGCTCGGGGCTGCGCGGGGCGCTCAGGCTGCCCTCCTTCAAGGTTTTGGGGGTGAAATCGGGGGAATTTGGGGCATTTGGGGCGTTTGGGGTGAGATTGGGGGGTTTGGGGGGCTCGGGGCTGCGCGGGGCGCTCAGGCTGCCCTCCTTCAAGGTTTGGGGCAAAAACGGCCGAATTTGGGGCATCTGGGGTGAGATTGGGGGGATTTGGGGGCTCCGCTGCCCTCCTTCAAGGTTTGGGGCAAAAACGGCCAAATTTGGGGCATTTGGGGTGAGATTGGGGGATGTGGGGGCTCCGCTGCCCTCCTTCAAGGTTTGGGGGCAAAAACAGGGGAATTTGGGGCATTTGGGGTGTGAAATTGGGGGATTTGGGGGGGTCCTTGGGGGATTTTGGGGTGCTGGGTGTCCCTTTTTGGGGAGGGTTTTTGGGGTTTCAGAATTTTTTCTCCCTTTTTCTTTTTTCTGTTATTTCCTGATTTTTCTCTTTTTTATTTTTTACTTTCCTCTCTTTGTAATTTTTCTCTCTTTTTTCCCGTTTTTGTCTCTTTTTTCCTGTTTTTGTCCCTTTTTTCCCATTTTCCTCTCTTTTTTTCCCGTTTTTGTCCCTTTTTTCCCATTTTTCTCTCTTTTTTCCCATTTTTCTCTCCTTTTTCCCATTTTTGTCCCTTTTTTTCCTGTTTTTGGTCCTTTTTTCCCTATTTTTGTCCTTTTTTTCCCATTTTCCTCTCTTTTTTCCCATTTTTCTCCCTTTTTTCCCATTTTTGTCCCTTTTTTCCATTTTTGCCCATTTTTTCCTGTTTTTCTCTCCTTTTTTCCCGTTTTTGCCTATTTTCCCTCATTTTTCTCCCTTTTTTTCCCGTTTTTGCCCATTTTTTCCCATTTTTGCCCCTTTTTTCCCATTTTTCTCTCCTTTTTTCCCGTTCTTGCCCCTTTTTTCCCGTTTTTGCCCCTTTTTTCCCATTTTTGCCCATTTTTTCCCGTTTTTGCCCATTTTTCCCCGTTTTGCCCCTTTTTTTCCCATTTTTGCCCATTTTTTTCCCGTTTTTCTCTCCTTTTTTCCCGTTTTGTCCCTTTTTCCCCATTTTTCTCTCCTTTTTTCCCGTTTTTGCCCATTTTTCCCCCGTTTTTGTCCCTTTTTTCCCGTTTTTGCCCATTTTTTCCCGTTTTCGCCCCGTTTTCCCCCAGGTGAAGCGGAAAGAGCCCTCGGAGCTGGGCGAGGCCGGGGAGGAGAAGAGACCCCGGCCCCCCACCCCCCCCGAGGAGGATGAGGATGGTGAGGGCCCCTCCCAAAAACCCCAAAAACCCCCAAAAACCCCAAAAATCCCCAAAAAACCAAACCCAAAAAATGAAACCCACAAACCCCCCAAAAAACACCAAAAACCCCAAATCGAACCCCTCAAAAAACACCAAAAACCCCAAAAATCCGCAAAAATCCCCAAAAAACCAAACCCAAAAAAATCGAACCTGCAAACCCCCAAAAAAACACCAAAAACCCCAAATCGAACCCCTCAAAAAACCCAAAAAACCCCAAATCCAAACCCAAAAAATCAAAACCCCCCTCAAACCCCAAAATGCCCCTCAAATCCCCAAAAACCCCAAATCTTTCCCCCAGAAAGCAAAAAATAAAAACCAAACGCCCAAAAAAACCCCAAAAATCCCAATAAAATCCCCCAAAAATCCCAATTAACTCCAAATCAACCCCCCCCAAAAAAAACCCCAAAAATCCCAATAAACCCCAAATCAAAACCCCCCAAAAAAACCCAAAAACCCCAAATCAAAACTCCCGAGAAAAAACCCCAAAATCCCAATAAACTCCAAATCAAAACCCCCCAAAAAAACCCCAAAAATCCCAATAAACTCCAAATCAAAACCCCCCCAAAAATCCCAATAAACTCCAAATAAAATCCCCCAAAAAACCCCAAAAATTCCAATAAACCCCAAATAAAATCCCCCAAAAAAAACCGAAAAACCCAAGAAACCCTAAATCAAAACCCCCCAAAAAAAACCCCAAAAATCCCAATAAACCCTAAATCGAAACCCCCAAAAAAACCCCAATAAACCCCAAATCAAACCCCCCCAAAAAAACCCCAAAATCCCAATAAACCCCAAATCAAAATCCCCGAAAAAAACCCCAAAAAAACCCCAAAAACCCCAAATCAAAACCCCCGAGAAAAACCCCAAAAACCCCAAAAAACCCCAAATCAAAACCCCCCCAAAAAACCCCAAAAATCCCAATAAACTCCAAATAAAATCCCCCAAAGAACCCCAAAAATCCAATAAACCTCAAATCAAAACCCCCCAAAAAACCCAAATAATCCCCAATAAACTCCAAATAAAATCCCCCAAAAAATCCCAATAAACCCCAAATCAAAACCCCAAAAAAACCCCCAATAAACCCCAAATCAAAACCCCAAAAACCCCAATAAACCCCAAATCAAAACCCCCCAAAAAACCCTAAAAACCCCAAATCAAACCCCCCCCAAAAAAAACCCAAAATTCCAATAAACCCCAAATAAAATCCCCCAAAAAAACCCAAAAACCCCAATAAACCCCAAATCAAAACCCTCCAAAAAAACCCCAAAACCCCAATAAACCCCAAATCAAAACCCCCCCAAAAATCCCAATAAACTCCAAATAAAATCCCCCCAAAAAAAACCCAAAAATTCCAATAAACCCCAAATGGAAACCCCCGAAAAAAACCCCAAAAATTCCAATAAACACCAAATCGAAACTCCCAAAAAAAACCCCAAAAACCCAATAACCTCCAAATAAAATCCCCCCAAAAAAACCCCAAAAATTCCAATAAACCCCAAATAAAATCCCCCAGATAAACCCCAAAAACCCCAATAACCCCAAATCAAAACTCCCCGAAAAAACCCAAAAATCCCAATAAACTCTAAATCGAAACCCCCCAAAAAAACCCCAAAAATCCCAATAAACTCCAAATGGAAACCCCCCAAAAACCCCAATAAACCCCATATCAAAACCCCCCCAAAAAAACCCCAAAAATCCCAATAAACCCCAAATCAAAACCCCAAAAACCCCAAATAAAATCCCCTAAAAAAACCCCAATAAACCCAATAAACCCCAAATCAAAACCCCAAAAACCCCAAATCGAAACCCCCCAAAAAAACCCCAAAAATTCCAATAAACCCCAAATCAAAACCCCAAAAACCCCAAATAAAATCCCCCAAAAAAAAACCCCAAAAACCCCAATAAACCCCAGGAAACCCCAAAAAAACCCCAATCAACCCCAAATCAAACCCCCAAAAAACCCCCCAAAAATCCTCAAAACTCTCAAATCTGCCCAAAAAAAACCCCCCAACCCCCCCCCCCCAAAAAAACCTCCAGAAAATCCCAAACCCCTCCCAAACCCCCCCAAAACCCCCAAAAACCCCAAAACCCCCTGAAATGTCCCCAAAACGGCCCCGCAGAGAAGGAGCTGCCGCGCCCCGAGGGCCCCGGGAAGCACCGGAAGCTTTTCCGGCTGGACAGCGAGGGCGAGGAGGCCTACGAGGAGTCCTCGTCCGCCAAGGTGGGACCCCCACCCCAATAAACCCCCCCAAAAACCCCCCAAAAAAACCCCCCGAGACCCCAAAACCCCCCCAAAAAACCCCGACCCCCTGGGACCCCCCTGAGCCCCCCAAAAACCCCTGAGACCCCCGGGATCCCCCCAAAAAACCCCCGACCCTCCTTGGAGTCCTCGTCCGCCAAGGTGGGACCCCCTCCCCAAAAAAACCCCCCAAAAAACCCCTGAGACCCCCCAAAAAAACCCCCGACCCCCAAAACCCCCCCCCAAAAAACCCCGAACTCCTGGGACCCCCCTGAGCCCTTCTGAGCCCCCCCAAAACCCCCGACCCTCCGAGGAGTCCTCGTCCCGCCAAGGTGGGACCCCCTCCCCAAAAAGTGACCCCAAAAAAACCCCTGAGACCCCCCCAAAAAACCCCGAATTCCTGGGAGCCCCCTGAGCCCCCAAAAACCCCTGAGACCCCCGGGATCCCCCCCAAAAACCCGACCCTCCGAGGAGTCCTCGTCCGCCAAGGTGGGACCCCCACCCCAAAAAACCGACCCCAAAAACCCCCCCAAAAACCCCGAGACCCCCAAAACCCCCCAAAAAACCCCGAACTCCTGGGAGCTCCCTGAGCCCCCCAAAATCCCCTGAGACCCCCGGGACCCCCCAAAAACCCCGACCCTCCGAGGAGTCCTCGTCCACCAAGGTGGACCCCCACCCCAAAAACCGACCCCAAAAATCCCCCCCAAAATCCCCCCGAGACCCCTGGGACCCCCTGGGACCCCCCTGTGCCCAAATCCCCCCCAGTTTCCCCCCAAACTCTCCCCAATTTCCCCCCAGGACCCCCCAAATCTTCCCCAAATCTCCCCCAATTTCCCCCAATCTCCCCTGGGACCCCCCAATCCCCCCCAGTCTCCCTTGGGACCCCCCAGTTTCCCCCCAATTCCCCCCAAATCCCCCCTAACCCCCCCAATTTCCCCCCAAATACCCCCAAAATCCCCCCAGGACCCCCTAATTCCCCCCAAATCCCCCCTGGGACCCCCCCAATCCCCCCAGTTTCCCCCCAAAATCCCCCCAAACCCCCCCAAATCCCCCCCGGGACCCCCAATTTCCCCCCAAATCCCCCCAAAATCCCCCCAGGACCCCCTAATTCCCCCCCAAATCCCCCCAATCTCCCCCGGGACCCCCCAGTCTCCCCTAGGACCCCCCAAACTCCCCCAGTTTCCCCCCAATTCCTCCCAAATCCCCCCCAAATCCCCCCCAAACCCTCCCAATTTCCCCTCAAATCCCCCCAAACCCCCCTGGGACCCCCAATTTCCCCCCAAATCCCCCTCAAACTCCCCCAAACCCCCCAGTTTCCCCCAATTTCCCCCCCAAATCCCCCCAAAATCCCCCCAGGACCCCCTAATTCCCCCCCAAATCCCCCCAAATCCCCCCGGGACCCCCCAATCTCCCCTAGGACCCCCCAAACTCCCCCAGTTTCCCCCCAATTCCTCCCAAATCCCCCCCAAATCCCCCCCAGTTTCCCCCCAAAATCCCCCCTGGGACCCCCAAGTCCCCCCCAATCCCCCCTGGGACCCCCAAATCCCCCCCAAACCCCCCCAATATCCCCCGGGACCCCCAAACTCCCCCAGTTTCCCCCCAAAATCCCCCCCAGGACCCCCTAATTCCCCTCAAATCCCCCAAATCCCCCTGGGACCCCCAGTTTCCCCCCAAAATCCCCCCAATTTCCCCCGGGACATCCCCAAATCCCCCCCAATCCCCCCCAAATCCCCCCCAATGCCCCCCGGGCCCCCCCTGACGCCCCGGTTGCCCCCAGGAGGAGGAGGAGGAGGAGGAGGAGGAGCGCGAGGCGAAGCGGCCGCGGCGCAGAGGAGGAGGAGGAGGAGGAGGGGGAGGAAGGGGGAGGCGCCCCTCCCCCCCCAGGGCCGCAGGGACGGCGAGAGGAGGGGACCCCCCCCCAGGAGGGGACACGGTCAGGGGGGGACATTGGGGACAATGGGGACATTGAGGGGGACATGGGGGGCATTGGGGACATTGGGGGACATTGGGGATATTGGGGATATTGGGGACCCCCCCCCAGGAGGGGACACGGTCAGGGGGGGGACACTGGGGACATTGGGGGGCATTGGGGGCATTGGGGGGACATTGGGGGGATTGGGGACCCCCCCCAGGAGGGGACACGGTCAGGGGGACAATGAGGGGACATTGGGGACACTGGGGACACTGGGGGGACATTGGGGGGATTGGGGGGACATTGAGGGGATTGGGGACATTGGGGACCCCCCCCCAGGAGGGGACACGGTCAGGGGGGGACACTGGGGGGACATTGGGGACACTGGGGGGACATTGGGGGGCATTGGGGGGACATTGGGGGACATTGGGGACATTGGGGACACTGGGGCTATTGGGGATATTGGGGACCCCCCCCCAGGAGGGGACACGGTCAGGGGGGGACAATGGGGGGACATTGGGGGATTGGGGACACTGGGGGGATTGGGGACATTGGGGACATTGGGGGACATTGGGGACATTGGGGGGGACATGGGGGGTAATGGAGATAATGGGGACCCCCCGCCAGGAGGGGACACGGTCAGGGGGGACATTGGGGACAATGGGGGGACACTGGGGGGACATTGGGGGACATTGGGGACAATGGGGATAATGGGGGGACATTGGGGATATTGGGGACATTGGGGGGACATTGGGGATATTGGGGATGTTGGGGATATTGAGGGGATTGGGGACATTGGGGGGCATTGGGGACACTGGGGGGACATTGGGGGCATTGGGGGGATTGGGGACATTGGGGGACATTGGGGACATTGAGGGGGTTGGGGACATTGGGGACATTGGGGACATTGAGGGGCTTGGGGGCGCTGGGGACATTTGGGGACACTGGGGACAAGGGGGGGGGGACATCGAGGGCATTGGGGACCCCGAGGGGCTGTGGGGACACCGGGGGGGAGGTGACACCGAGCCCATGTCCCCCCTTGTCCCCACAGAGGAAGAGGAGGAGGAAGAGGAGGAGGAGGAGGAGGAGGAGGAGGAGGAGGCCGAAGGCGGCAGCGAAGGCTCCTCCAAGTTCTCGCCGTACGAGGGGGGCGGGGGCAGCGCCTCCAGCAGCTCCTCCTCGGCCCCCCCATCCTCATCATCATCATCCTCATCCTCATCATCCTCATCATCCTCATCCTCCTCCTCCTCCGAGGACGAGGCCGAAGAGACCCCGGAGCCGCCGCGGCCCCCGGAGCCCAAACCCGGTGAGTGCCCCCTCCCCGTTTTGGGGGGAAATCCTGGGGTTTTGGGGCCTGCGCTCGTTTTGGGGAGCGTTCCGTTATTTTGGGGGGATATCCCGGGATTTTGGGGCCTCTCCACGCACTCACATTTTGGGGGCATATCCCGGGATTTTGGGGTCTCCCTGAATCTTGGAGTCTCCCCACTCATTTTGGGGGGGTTTCCCCGGATTTTGGGGTCTTTGTGAGTTTCAGGTCTCCCCTCATTTTGGGGGCATATCCCGAGATTTTGGGGTCTCCCTGATTTTTGGAGCCTCCCCAGATTTTTTGGGTCTCTTCACTCGTTTTGGGGCGTTTTCCCGGATTTTAGAGTCTCCCCGGATTTTGGGGTCTCCCCGGATTTTGGGGTCTCCCCAAATTTTGGGGGTACACCGGGATTTTGGGGTCTCCTTGAATTTCAGGGTCTCTCCTCATTTTGGGGGGGCTTCTCTGAATTTTGGGGTCTCCCCTCATTTTGTGGGGGGGGTCTCCCCTCATTTTTGGGGGGTTTCTCTGAATTTTGGGGTCTCCCCTCATTTTGGGGTGGGGGTCTCCCCTCATTTTTGGGGGGGTTCTCTGAATTTTGGGGTCTCCCTTCATTTTGGGGTGGGGGTCTCCCCTCATTTCCCGGGGTCCCCCCCGACTGACCCCCCCCCCCCCTTTTTCTCTCTCTCTCCGCAGCCCCGCCCCCCCCGCCACGCCCCTCCTCGCCCATCCCCCTCCTGCCCCCCCCCAAGAAGCGCCGCAAGCCCGAGGAGCCGCCCCCTCCCCCCCCCCCGCCAGCCCCTCCCCCCCTCTCCCCAAGCCCCTCCCTCCTCCCCCGCCCCCCCCCCGCCGCCGGGACCCCCCGCGCCCCGCCCCGGCCCCCGCGGCCCCGCCCCCCGCGGCCCCGCCCCCCGCGGCCCCGCCCCCTCCCCGCCCAGTCTCCAACCTCCCCGCCGACCACGCCTCGCTGGTCAAGAGCTGGGGGGGGGCGGGGGGCGACGACCCCTCCTGCGGGGGGGGCGGGGCGGGGGCCGGGGTCGCGCCCCCCCCCCGGCGCCCCCCGCCCCGGCGCGCCCCCCCCCGCGCCCCCGCCGAGCACCTGGGGGCGTCCTCGCTGCTGGAGCTGGCCCGGGGGGGGGGGGGCGCAGCCCCAGCGGCCCGGGGGGGACCTGGCCGTGCTGGCCGCCATCGCCCTCACCCGCGGCGACAGCGACGGCGACAGCGACGCCTCCTCCGCGGGCTCCGAGCACGGCGAGGCCGCCGCGGGACCCCCGGGCCGGGAGCCCCCGGTGCTGCTGGAGCACAACTACGCCGTGCCCCTGGCGCGGGCCGCGCCCCCCAGAGCAGCAGCAGCGGCGGCAGCGGCGCCGCCGCCCCCGGCCACGCCCGGCCACGGCCCGTGGGGCCTCGAGGAGGTGCTGGAGGCGCCCGAGGAGGTGGTGGCCGAGCTGCCCCCGCCCGGCGCCACCGACGGGGCCTCGGCGGCAGCACCGGCGGCACCGGCGCGGCGCAAACGGCACCGGGCGCCGCCGCCCTCGTCCTCGAGCGACAGCGAGGATGAGGAGGGCGACAGCGACAGCGGCAGCAGCGGCAGCAGTGACAGCAGCAGCGACAGCAGCGGCGGCCGGCGCTGGCTGCGCCCCCGGGGCGGCCTCGCCGCGCCCCCTGCGCCCGCGGTGGCGTTCGCGCCGCGCAGCGAGTTCGAGCAGATGACGATCCTGTACGACATCTGGAGCGCCGGGCTGGACGCCGAGGACGCGCGGTTCCTGCGCCTCACCTACGAGCGGCTGCTGCAGCAGGACGGGGCCGCGCACTGGCTGAACGACACCCACTGGGTGCCTCACACTGATATCCTGCGCCGGAGAGGCCCTGGGGACACGGGGGGACACGGGGACGGGGCCTGGGGACACGGGGGGACAGCTGGGGACATGGGCATGGGCACTGGGGACACGGGGGAACACGGGGACGGGGCCTGGGGACAGCTGGGGACATGGGCATGGGCGCTGGGGACAGCTGGGGACACAGGGGGACACGGGCATGGGCACTGGGGACGGCTGGGGACACAGGTATGGGTGCTGGGGACAGCTGGGGGACAGCTGGGGACACGGGCATGGGTGTTGGGGACATGGGGATGGGCACTGGGGACAGCTGGGGACACGGGGGGACACGGGGACGGGGCCTGGGGACACGGGGGGACATGGGCATGGGCACTGGGGACACGGGCATGGGTGCTGGGGACAGCTGGGGACATGGGCATGGTTGCTGGGGACAGCTGGGGACACAGGGGGACACGGGCATGGGCGCTGGGGACACGGGGGGACACGGGCATGGGCACTGGGGACATGGGGATGGGGCGCTGGGGACACGGGGGGACACAGGCATGGGTGTTGGGGACAGCTGGGGACACAGGGGGACACGGGCATGGGCACTGGGGACGGCTGGGGACACGGGGACGGGCGCTGGGGACGGGCAATGGGGACGATCCACTCGGGTTGTGGGAGCGAGTGCTGGGCTGGGCGTGCTGGGTTCTCTCCCCCACTCTCCTGGCGTGCCCTGGTGTCCTCGTTCCTGTGTCCTTGTCTCGGTGTCATTGTCCCGGTTGTCCTTGTCTCGGTGTCCCAGTTGTCCCAGTTGTCCCTGGTGTCCTTATCCTTGGTGTCCCTTGTCCCACTGTCCATCGCCCTCGCTGTCCTTTCCAGGTGTCCTGCTTATCCTGCTTGTCCTTGGTGTCCTTGTCCTGTTTGTCCCTGTGTCCCGCTTGTCCCGGTTCTCCCGGTGTGTCCCGGTTCTCCCAGTGTGTCCTCGTTGTCCCATGTGTCCTGGTGTGTCCTGGTGTGTCCTGGTGTGTCCTCGTTGTCCCATGTGTCCCGTGTGTCCCATGTGTCCCGGTGTGTCCTGGTGTGTCCTGGTGTGTCCCAGTTCTCCTGATTATTCTGCTTGTCCCAGTTGTCCCGCTTGTCCCGCTTGTTCCCTGTTGTCCTTGGTGTCCTGGTTGTCCCGGTTCTCCCGATCATCCTGGTTATCCTGCTTGTCCCGGTTGTCCTTGGTGTCCTGCTTGTCCCAGTTATCCCGGTTCTCCCGGTTCCCCCGGTTCTCCCGCTTGTCCCGCTTGTCCTTGGTGTCCTCATGTCCCGGTTCTCCCGGTTCCCCCGCTCGTCCCCTTTGTCCTTGGTGTCCTGGTTCTCCCGGTTCTCGCGGTTCCCCTGGTTCCCCCGCTCGTCCCCGTTGTCCTTGACGCGTGCCCGCACTGACGCGTTCGAGCAGCCCCCGCCGGTGCCGGCGCCGCCGCTGGCCCGAGAGCCGCGAGCACCGCACGGGCAGCGCGCGCAGCGAGGGCTGGTACCCCATCAGCCGGCGCGAGAAGGCGCGCTACCTGCGGCCCTGCCCCGCGCCCCGCCCCGACCCCGACGCGCCCGACACGCAGGTGAGCCCGCGGGGACCCTGGGTGGGCCTGGGTGTGGCCTGGGTGTGCTCTGGGTGTGCCTGGGTGTGCCCTGAGTGACCCTCGGTGACCCTCAGTGTCCCTGGGTGTGCCCTGGGTGTGCCCTGGGTGTGCCTGGGTGACCCTGGGTGTGCCCTGGGTGTGTCCTTGGGTGTGCTCTGGGTGTGCCCTGGGTGTGTCCTTGGTGTGCCCTGAGTGACCCTGGGTGACCCTGGGTGTCCCTGGGTGTCCCTGGGTGTGCCCTGGGTGTGCCTGGGTGTGCTCTGGGTGTCCCTGGGTGTGCCCTGGGTGTGCCCTGGGTGTGCTCTGGGTGTGCCCTTGGTGTCACCTGGGTGTGCCCTGGGTGTGCCTGGGTGTGCCCTGGGTGTGCCCTGGGTGTGCCCTGGGTGTGCCCTGGGTGTGCCTGGGTGTGCCCTGGGTGTGCTCTGGGTGTGCTCTGGGTGTCCTTGGGTGTCCTCAGAGCTCCCCAGTGTCCCCTCAGTGTCCCCGCTGTCCCCTCCACGCTGTCCCTGTCCCCTCAGTGTCCCCTCCATGCCATCCCTGTCCCCTCAGGGTCCCAACCGCGTGCTGTCCCTGCTGTCCCCTCCACGCTGTCCCTGTCCCCACGCTGTCCCTGCTGTCCCCTCCACGCTGTCCCTGTCCCCTCAGTGTCCCCTCCACGCTGTCCCTGTCCCCTCAGGGTCCCAACCGCGTGCTGTCGGAGCGGCGCTCGGAGCAGCGGCGCCTGCTCAGCGCCATCGGCTCGGCCGCGCTGCCGGACAGCGACCTGCTCAAGCTCAACCAGCTCAAGGTGGGGCCTCGTGTCACCCCCTGTGTCCCCAGGGGCGTCACCCCGGTGCCCTCTGTGTCCCCAGTGTCCCCTGTTCCTGTCCCTTTGTCCCTTTGTGCCACCCGTGCCTGTTCTCCGTGCGTGCCTTCCCAATGTCCCACCCCAGTGCCACCTCTCCCGTGTCCCTGTGTGTCCCCAGTGTCCCCTGTTCCTGTCCCTTTGTCCCTTTGTGCCACCCGTGCCTGTTCTCCGTGCGTGCCTTCCTGCTGCTGTCCCACCCGCGGTGCCACCTCTCCCATGTCCCTGTGTGCTGTCCCCACCCTTGGTGACACATCCCTGTGTCCCCCTGTCCCCTTGTGCTGTCCTCACCCTGGTGATGCATCCCTGTGTCCCCCTGTCCCCTTGTGCTGTCCTCACCCTGGTGATGCATCCCTGTGTCCCCCTGTCCTGTTGTCCCCACCCTGGTGACGTGTCCCCCTGTCCCTGTGTCCCCATGTCCCATCCCCACCCTGGTGACACATCCCTGTGTCCCCCTGTCCCCCTGTCCCCCTGTCCCCGTGTCCCCGCAGTTCCGGAAGAAGCGACTCCGCTTCGGCCGCAGCCGCATCCACGAGTGGGGCCTGTTCGCCATGGAGCCGATCGCGGCGGATGAGATGGTCATCGAGTATGTGGGGCAGAACATCCGGCAGGTCCGTGTCACCCAGTGTCCCCTCGGTGTCCCCTCAGTGTCCCCTCAGTGTCCCCAGAGACCCTCAGGGTGTCCCCAGAGCTCCCCAGTGTCCCCATGGTGACCCCGTGGTGTCCCCTTGGTGTCCCCAGAGCCCCCCAGAGCCCCCCAGTGTCCCCAGAGCCCCCTGGTGTCCCCATGGTGTCCCCATGGTGTCCCCGTGGTGTCCCCAGAGCCCCCCAGTGTCTCCATGGTAACCCCATGGTGTCCCCAGAGCCCCCCCAGTGTCCCCACGGTGTCCCCGTGGTGTCCCCAGAGCCCTCAGGGTGTCCCCAGTGTCCCCATGGTGCCCCCAGAGCCCCTCAATGTCCCCAGAGCCCCTCAGGGTGTCCCCACAGTGTCCCGGTGGTGTCCCCAGTGTCCCCATGGTGTCCCCAGAGCCCCCCAGTGTCCCCAGAGCCCCTCAGTGCCCACACGGTGACCCCCAGTGTCCCCAGAGCTCCTCAGGGTGTCCCCAGAGCCCCTCAGTGTCCCCACGGTGTCCCCAGAGCCCCCAGAGCCCCTCAGGGTGTCCCCACGGTGTCGCCGTGGTGTCCCCAGTGTCCCCACGGTGTCCCCAGAGCCCCTCAGGGTGTCCCCAGAGCCCCCCATGGTGTCCCCAGAGCCCCTCAGTGTCCCCAGAGCCCCTCAGTGTCCCCAGAGCCCCTCAGGGTGTCCCCAGAGCCCCCCAGTGTCCCCCAGACCCCCCCAGTGTCCCCACGGTGTCCCCAGACCCCCCCAGCGTCCCCACGGTGTCCCCTCGGTGTCCCCAGGTGGTGGCGGACATGCGCGAGAAGCGCTACGCGCAGGAGGGCATCGGCAGCAGTTACCTGTTCCGCGTGGACCACGACACCATCATCGACGCCACCAAGTGCGGGAACCTGGCGCGCTTCATCAACCACTGCTGCACGGTGAGCCCAGCCTAAACTGGGGCTAAACCGGGGTTAAACTGGGGTTAAACTGGGGCTAAACTGGGGATAAACCGGGTTTAATGATGTTAGTTATCATTCATCAACCACTGCTGCACGGTGAGCCCAAACCGGGCTAAACCGGGGATAAACTGGGGTTAAACCGGGGTTAAACTGGGGTTAAACCGGGGCTAAACTGGGGATAAACCGGGGTTAATGATGTTAGTTATCATTCATCAACCACTGCTGCACGGTGAGCCCAGACCGGGATAAACCGGGCTAAACTGGGGATAAACTGGGGATAAACCGGGGTTAAACTGAGTTTAATGACATTAGTTATCATTCATCAACCACTGCTGCACGGTGAGCCCAAACCGGGATAAACCGGGGATAAACCAGGGATAAACTGGGTTTAATGATGGTTTAATGATGTTCGTTATCATTCATCAACCACTGCTGCACGGTGAGCCCGGCCGGGGCATTTCTGAGGGTCCCTGGAGGGGTTTTCAGGACCATTGAGGGTACCTGGAGGGGTTTTCAGGACCACTGAGGGTACCTGGAGGGGTTTTTCAGGACCATTGTGGGTACCTGGAGGGGTTTTCAGGCCCATTGAGGGTACCTGGAGGGGTTTTTTAGGACCATTGAGGGTCCCTGGAGGGGTTTTCAGGACCACTGAGGGTCCCTGGAGGGGTTTTCAGGACCATTGAGGGTCCCTGGAGGGGTTTTCAGGACCACTGAGGGTACCTGGAGGGGTTTTCAGGACCATTGAGGGTCCCTGGAGGGGTTTTCAGGCCCAGGGCGTTTCCGGGCTCGGGGCTGACCCCGCGGTGCCTCCCGCAGCCCAACTGCTACGCCAAGGTGATCACCATCGAGGCGCAGAAGAAGATTGTCATCTACTCCAAGCAGCCCATCGGCGTCAACGAGGAGATCACCTACGACTACAAGTTCCCCATCGAGGACACCAAGATCCCGTGCCTGTGCCGCACCGAGAGCTGCCGCGGCACCCTCAACTAGCCCAGCCCTGGCCGGCCATGGCCCAGCTATGGCCCAGATACGGCCCAGCCCTGGCACAGCTCTAGCCCAGCTCTGGCCCAGCCCTGCCCAGCTATGGCCCAGATACGGCCCAGCCCTGGCACAGCTCTAGCCCAGCTCTGGCCCAGCCCTGCCCAGCTATGGCCCAGCTCTGGCCCAGCTCTGGCCCAGATACGGCCCAGCCATGGCCCAGCTCTGGCCCAGGCCTAGCCCAGCTATGGCCCAGCTCTGGCCCAGCCATGGCCCAGCTATGGCCCATCTATGGCCCAGCTATGGCCCAGCCCTGGCCCAGCTATGGCCCAGCTCTAGCCCAGATCTAGCCCAGCTCTGGCCCAGACATGGCCCAGCCATGGCCCAGCTCTGGCCCAGCTCTGGCCCAGCCCTGCCCAGCCATGGCCCAGCTATGGCCCAGCTCTGGCCCAGCTCTAGCCCAGCTCTGGCCCAGCCCTGCCCAGCCATGGCCCAGCCCTGCCCAGCCATGGCCCAGCTCTGGCCTAGCCATGGCCCAGCTATGGCCCAGCTCTGGCCCAGCCCTGCCCAGCCATGGCCCAGCTCTGGCCCAGATACGGCCCAGCTCTAGCCCAGCTCTAGCCCAGCTGGGGCTGGCTGCTGGCCCGGGCCAGGCTTGGGCACCAGGGGCGGTTTGGGGCAGCCACCATTGGGGTTTGGCCGCCAGGTCAGTGGCTGGGTGCCACAGTTGGCCTCCATCACCCTTTGGCCACCAGGGGTGACTTTTGGCCACTGCTCGGCTGCCACCATTGTCCTTCAATCGCTGTGGTTGGCCTCTGGCCACCATGGTCAGCGCCAAAATTGGCCTTGGAGCACAGCTTGGCCACCAGGGCTGGCTCTTGGCCACCAGGGCTGGCGTTTGGGTGCCACAATGGACCTTCCATCACAGCTTGGCCACCAGGGCTGACCTGCGGGGCCACCACCGACCCAGGGACGCCAGGAGCCGCCCTTAGGCCACCGTGGCCACCCCTGTTGGGCCAAGGACACCGTGGGTGACCAGAGGGGACACTGTGGGTGACCAGAGGGGACCCCGCGGGTGACCTTTGGCCACTCTGGGTGACCCTTGGCCACTCTGGGTGACCCTTGGCCACCACTGCTGACCTCGGGGGCCACCACGGATGACGTCACTGGCGTGGCCACGCCCTGGGGTCACCGTCACCATCGACCCCTCCCCCAACGGCCGTGACGTCGCTGCCCCTCCCCCCTCCCCCCACCGCACAGTGCCCGCGATGACGTCACCACGACACCGCCGTGACGTCATCGCGGTGACGTCGCCGCCCCTCCCTCCCCCCCACAGAAAAAGGCTCCTTTCCTCCCCTTTTTTTTGGCTGTTTCTTGTAGAAACTCGGGGCGTGTCTGGGGGGGGGGGGGGGGCTGGGACCCTGCCGAGGGGAGGGGGGGGGGGGGGGGTCTGCCCCTCCCCCAGGCCCTCCCCCGCGCCTCCCCTCCCCCCCCCAGCTCTGTAAATACCCCCGGGGGGGTGTAAATACCTGTACATGCCCCTCTCCCCTGTACATATGTTGATACGGGGGGGCCCCCGAGCCCCCCCTTTTTATAAAGCGGCCACTGAGCTTTGGCACCGCCTCCAGCGAGTTTTTGTGGGGGGGATTTGGGGGATTTTGGGGGGATCCTCAGGGGAATCTGAGCATTTTCAGTGTTGTGGTGGTTTTGGGGGTTGCCTGTGGGGCTCTCGGGGATGTGTGAAGGATTTTGGGGGGATTTTAGGGGGTTTGGGGTCCTGCGTTTGTGAAGCGCAGCCCGGAGCAGCTGCAGGGTGCTGGGATTTGGGGTTTTGGGGTTTTGGGGTGCGGAGCACAGCCCGGCCTGTCCAGTCAGGCCTGGTGGAATTCCCGGGGTTGGTTTCACTGGGATAAGGGCAGGGATTCTGCAGAGGGGCGCCCTCCCAGGCAGGGAGGGTTCGGGGGTACCTCTGTCACCTGGGTGTCACCTGTATCGCCTGTCACCTGTATCACCTGGGTGTCACCTGTGTGTCACCTGTGTCACCTTCGTCACCTGTGCCACCTGTGTGTCATCTGCATCACCTGTCACCTGTATCACCTGTGTGTCACCTGTGTTACCTTCGTCACCTGTGTGTCATCTACATCACCTGTCACCTGTGTGTCACCTGTGTCACCTGTTACCTGCATCACCTGGGTGTCACCTGTGTCACCTATGTGTCACCTGTGTTACCTGTGTGTCACCTGTATCACGATGTGTCACTTGTGTTACCTTTGTCACCTGTGCCACCTGTGTGACCTGTGCATCACCTACCTGCATCACCACCTGTGTGTCCTCTGCATCACCTGTCACCTGTGTCACTTGTATGTCACCTGTGTCACCTGTTACCTGCATCACCTGGGTGTCACCTGTGTCACCTATGTGTCACCTGTGTCACCTGCGTTACCTGTGTGTCACTTGTGTTACCTTTGTCACCTGTGCCACCTGTGTCACCTGTGTGTCACCTGCGTCACCTGGCCCAGCCTTGCTGCTGCCACCTGCATGCGTGCTCCACAACACCCAAATGCCACAACAACGGAAAAAACAACTCCCAAAACGTCAGAAAAGCCTTAAAATGTCCCAAAACTGCGCTAAATTCTCCCAGAACAGCGGCCAGCACCGGGGACTCTGGGTGCCCTTGGGGTGCCAAAAGGGGCAGCACCGGGGTCCCTCCTACAGCCCCGCCCACCTGCCCAGACCCCAGGTTTCACCACGCCCCCTTTTCCCCGCCCCTGCCACGCCCCCTGCCCCACCCAGCGCCCACCTGTGCAGCAGGACCCAAATAAAGACCCAAATAAACCAGGCAGGGACAAGGTCTGGGGGCTGCAGGGTGACACCGGGGGCTGCGGGCTGAGGGGGCTGTCATAAAACGCAACTGCCGTAAAAGGTGCTGTACAGCAGCAATGTCGTAAAAATTGCCGTAAAGCACTTTAATAATATCTCCCGCCGGGATTTGGCTGCCGCGGTGCTGGTCCCAGCTTGCAGGGCGCCCCCACCTCCCCATCGGACCCCACGGCTCCGGCACCCGCAGTCTCGCTGATCCCTGCCGAACCGCCCCAGCCCGCCCAGCCGCCCCGTGCCGGCGCCGCGGCGCCGTTCCCGTTCCCGTAGCTCCGCCGCCTCCCGCACCCCCCGGCCCGCCTGCCGCCATGATGACTGCCTGCGCTGCCATGGTGACGGAACCCACGCATGCGCAGTTGCTACAACCCCAGCACCAGCGATATCACTCCGCGCCGACTCACCGAACCACAGCGCTGCTTCCGGGATCAGCCGCACGCATGCGCAGTTCTATCTCCACGGCCCCGCCGCCGCCCGCCGCTGCGTTCGCCGCAGTTTTGGCACAGCCCGGTCCCGGTTCCGAGTTGCTGCGTGCCGCTGTCCGGCCACAGCCGGCATCCCTGTGCCCTGTCACGCCACTTCTGCCGCCACTGCGTCTATACACGGCACCACAGCAGGGGAAAATTGCAGCGCCTTGCACGTATCCCTCCGCGCCTCACAGAAAGGTGGTTCATGTGTCCTTTAATATCATATGTGCAAATATTTCCAGTCTGCATTCTGCCTTATCAGAAGGCTAATTAATTGCTTTATTATACTATATTACATTACATCTAAACCCAATCTGCCAAGTACTCAACCCCGCACACAACTCGTGACTGTCACCCAACAGACCCGACACACACACACACTTGGCCCCGACAGGCCAAGGAAACAAAACACCATCACTTTGGGTAAACAATCTCCACGCTGCATTCTACTTCGGCACAAACACAGGCACAGCAAATGAGATAAGAATTGTTTTTCCTTCCTCTGAGGTTCAGAGAATGTGAATCCCAGAAATATTCTTGGGGAGAATTGTGCCTTGCTTTTCTCTGTGAAGAGAAATGCGGTGACAGGTGCACCCTTGCCTCCAGGGCAAAGAATCACGGAACGGTTTGGGTGGGAAGGGACTTGAGGTTTATCTTTGATTTATGCAACACTTCAACAGGCAAGAGGGGGCTCATCTGCTTCAGAGCTGCTTGCTTTTCTCACACCTTTCACAAGCAAAGCCTGAAGCAAACCCTCCCAAGTTGCCCTATCGACCAGGGGACCCCTCAGCACTCGGCGACGCTGCCGGCAAAACCTCAAACTTTTACTCACACAGGGACGAGGCCGTGCACTCGGTTGTACTTTTAAGAATTGTTTTGGGGAGGGGGTTGGGTGTTTTTGGGGGTTTTTAGGACTACTGAGGGTATGAGGAGGACTTTTTAGGGCTAGGGTATTTTTAGGGTTTTTGAGGGAATTTTTAGGTTTTTTTAGGGTCTTTTCATGGCACAACACATGGAGGCTGAGGGGCAGCTTGAGGGGCACTGTGGGGGCTTGAGGGTGACAGAGGCTGGGAGCTGAGGGAGGAACAGGGAGAGGGGACAGCGGGTGACACACAGAGATGCTGAGGGTGGCAGGGGCAGCTGTAGGGTGACACAGAGGAGCTGGGGGCTGAGGGGCAAAGGAGAGGGGTCAAGGGTGACACACAGGAGGTGAGGGCTGGGGGGCAGAGGGACCGGTTGAGGGGTAAAGGGAGAGGGCTTGAGGGCTGGACAGTCCAGTGGAGATCAGGGGTACAGGGTACAGCTGTACCACCCCTCACCCCAGCCCTAACCTCAGCCTAAGCAGCCCCCCTAAAAACAGCCTTTTCCCCCAACAGCAGCACAACCCAGCAACCCTAACAGCGAGACCAGACAGCAACCCTCACACAGCAGCACAATGACAGAACCCTCAGAGGACAACAGACCCACTGCAAAAAGGTAGGGACGACATCTGTGGGCTAGACAGCAAGAGGTAGAGTTCGGAGACTGAGCACGTCTTTGTGAGGCTTTTTTTCCAGGACTTTTAAAGGTATTTAGGGGATTTTGGAAGGAACTTTTCTAGGACTACTTAGGGTATTGTTGGGGCTTTTTCAAAGCCATTTTATGAGTCTCTAGCATATTTTGAAGATTACGGTCAGGGTCACAGGAAACACCCTCTGAAAAGGCAGAGTTTTGGGACTGCAGTGGAATGCTTTAGAAAGGGGCCAACAGTGGCACAGCGGGTTGGGTCCCACGCCGCCAGTCCGAAGGTTGTAAGTTTTAGACCCAGCTAAGCTGTTGTGGTTAGGGTTAGATGCTCTCAGCTTTGGTCTGGGAGAACTTCTGCACAGAAAAACTCACTCCCCGCGTCTCCCAATGCCAGTTTGCAGGAGGTGCTCGGCACTGCCAGGGCAGCCCGAGTTCTCGGTGGGGGCAGCTTTGCTCCCAGAGAAATCCCGCGCCGGCCCTCTTCCCCGTAAAGCCAAACTCACCCCCGCTGCGCGTCGACGTCCGTTCGCAGGAGGCACGTGGCACTCCAAGGGCGGCGAGAGTTCTCGGCATCGGCAGCCACGGTCCGGGGCACACAGAGAGGAAAGACGGTTAATTTCCTTAGAAAGGAAAGTCTGGCAGCCCATGGTTTAAGGGGCAGACGAAGGGCTGTGCAGGGGAAGGAACTCCTCACAGGACCTTTCTTCACCTCAAGCCCACTCCAAGGTCTAGCACCCCCCGTGTGCCCAGCTGCTTTCAGAGGGTTACCCAGGCACACCCGCGCAGGGAGCCGCTAGTCCAGAGGGGCTAACAGGGGCATCCCAAGGGTCCCTCCAGGAACTACGGTCGGAGCATCCAGCACGGACTAGGGAGCAGCCGGACCCACCCGGGCACGGAGCAACACTTTGAGAAAATGCCAAGGGAAGAGCCCTTTTGCCAAGGGGCAGCATCTGAGCAGGCCAGGCAGCATGTGGGGTTCCAGGAGAGAGCTTTCAACTTTCCCCTTTTACTGTGCCAGTCCCTCCCCAGGGCCCCCAGACCCCCCACAGCACTCCCAGAAAGGAGAGGGGTTATTAGGAGAAAAAGGGTTTAGAAAAAAGGGAAAAAGCTTCCTTTTCCTTTATTTTTTGTGTTCAAACTGGGAGGGACTCTGCTTCCCCTGCAATTTTAATGGTCTCAGTTGAAAGAATCCCTGCCTTTTCTATGCTGTTCGGGGTGTTAATTGACAGGGAGTCCTCATTTTCTATTATTCCCCAGTCTAAAAAGAAGGGGAAAACCTTGACAATGTTTCTTATGGGTTTGAATTAAGGGTAGCCACCCCCATTTTGTTGTCCTGAGGCCTTAATTGAGGGAGAAGCCCAGCTGTACCCTCCATCTTAAGAGTTTGAACTGAGGGAAAAATCCCTCTTTTTTCATCACTGGAGAGATTTAAAGAGAGAGGAAAACCGCTCTTTTCCCAGTACTTAAGAAGAATAAATTAAAGGGCAGACACTAATTATTTGCTATTGTATTAGTTTCAGTAGAGGTAACTGCCCCATTTCCTCTGTTTAAGGGGTGCACTGGAAGGAAGCTCTGCCTTTTTTAGCATTTTAAAAATACATTTCAGGGCCCTTCTTTCTGTGCCATAGGACCAAGTATCTCAGAGCAGGGTGAGCCTGGCATGCACTTACACTGCTTGGGAAGCTTTTATTTTTCTTATTTTTACTTATAATGTAGTTAGGCCTAATTAGAGGTCCCAAGGAGACTTAGACAATTTTCTCCACCCACCTTAGTCACAAGTGAAATGCTACTTAGTAGTCACTAAGGAATAATTATGAAAGTTAACAGCAAATTACCCAATTTATCTAGTTATGCTGCCTAAACAGAAACTTTTATTTCTTACCAGTTTTCTGCCCTTTTGCTCCAAATAGATGTTGCAAAAAAAAAAAAGGCACTGATATTTTTCTGGAGAGTTTTCATCTATAACAAGCCCTTTGCTCCCCTTGAAATCAAATCAGAGAAGCCAAACACCTGCAGGCACTCTGAGGGTTTTTATACCCGGTGGGATTGGCCCCCTCCCTTTTCCCGGGTGCCATGGGAACGAGAGGCGGGCACCATCAGGGGTATATTAACCCCAGCCTTTGCCCAGGGCCTTCATTCCCCCTCTGGGAGGTGCTGGGATCAGAGCTCTCCTCTCATTTCAGGTAAGAAGCTTTTTCAGCTTATCTCAGCTTGTTTTCAGCAGGTGTTTCTGGGCATCTAAAGCAACAGAGGCTTTGAAGATACTGTGAAGAAAACAGCCTGGAATACAGGGAGTATTTAAGATAATGATTTTGGGTTTTGTGTTTAGGGGTGGTAAAGTGCATTTGTATTTTCTGGTTTTGTTCTTATTTTGTTTTGTATTTTTTTTAGGAGGAGTGCAGCTTTCAGAGGCTCCAGGTTGTGACAATTGCAACGCTTTTTTCAGCAGATTCATCGTGTCACAAGAGGGATCTGCCCAGGGTCCAAGATGATGTTTGAGATTGAGGCTTCAGGTAAGTTGGGGATTGTGACTAGGAGAGGGAGGCTGAGCAGGTAGCAGAGGCATTCATACATCTTACAGCACACAAGGTCATCCACTGCACTCACAGGAATGCCATTTCACTTTGCCTTTCTCTAACCCAGGTGCCACTCACAATAACGGCCACAGTCTCGGAATCAGGATGAAGCCGGAGCCTGAAGGAGCCAGGCACACTCAGGAGAGGGCAAGTAGCTGACTCGCTGGGATTTGGCCCACATACCTCTGAACTCATACTTTGGTTTTGTTTTTCTTTATTGTAGCTGACCGAGAGGCTAACAGGCCATCACGGGGCCCTCCGAGGCAGACTCATTTCAGGCGCAACGTGGATCCACATCACTGATCATCCAAAAGATAAGTCAGGGCCACGGCCTGGAGTTGGGACAATGGGAGAGTAGTGGGTTGGGAGTTCCTGGGACAGATTTAAAAATTAGCAGAGGGAAAAGCAATCTCCTCCAAGGGGCCTCTTAGGACAGCTAAAGGGAGAGGCTCTACTTGTGACGGCAGCTTTCAGGCGGGCAGCGCAGAACAGTTCCGGTCCACGTCGTGTTGTCCGGTGTACCGTGTTACCTAGTGTGTCTTTGGGGTCCCTTTTGCCTTTTCCCCCTCGAGACCCTCACCACAAGCATGCTGTGTTGTGTTTGTCGTCCCCCTGTTTGTCACGTTCCGTGTCACGGGTGTCTGCACATGTTTGTGCCGGAGCTGCCCTGCCCTGCCCTGCTGCATAGCCTGCTGCAACAGGACAAGTCCCAGGGACTCGCAGTTTGTGGGGCGTTGCCAGACTGTAGATGATATTCCTAGCTAGACAGAAGGTGTTTGGAGCTGTGAAGTTATCCTGCAGCCCTTTGACTTTTGTCCTCACTTTCTTTCAGACGCAGAAGGATAAAATCCAGGGCAAAATCCATCCACCCATCCCGAGTGAGGAGGTTCCCCCGAGCAGGTCGGTCACCGTTTGGCTCTGCGGGGGGAGTGTAAAGTGTGACTCTGTTACAGCTCTGTTCTTTTTCTTTTTAGGAGGTAAAGCTGGATATCAGCAGTCAAGGTGAGCATTGAGTAGGGCACAGAAGCAGTTGTTATTGCTCCAGTCTCACTTTCTGGTGCAAATCTAAGCATCTGTTCCTGTTTTTTCATCAGCCTCAGACCGCGGCCCCAGGAGCCGGGCATTCTTAGGAGAATGGTGAGTGGCAGAATTGTTGGGTTTTGGCCGGTGTGCTGCAGAGATCGTGCATTAATATTTGCATTTCTTTCATGTAGCTGACTAAGAAACAACAGGGAGTTGTTGAACAACAGGGCCAGCAGGAACTTCCCAGATGTCGAGGCAGCCTTCTATTGCACCTGACACAGACCGGCATCCCCAGCAGTGCGAGAGATAAGTAGAGGGCTACAACCCACAGAGGGGATGAAAGCGGGGTGCAGGGTAGGGACCCACCGGGAGGGGTTTTTGAGTCCCCTTTGGAGATGGGGGTGTCCATGAAGCGGCCCCATAGGCCCCATAAAAGCAAAGCCTGACTTGGCATCACAGCGCTGAGGTGCGCAGGGCAGAGCAGTCCCGGTGTGTATAGTGTCACTTGTCTACTGTGTGTTATGTGTTGTTTGCATATGTCATGTCTTTTACCTTAACCCTATGCGGGGCCTGTCAGAAACCCTGGCATCATTGTTAGCATCTGTGATCTCTGCATTCCTCGGCCTGGCACCAATGCCATGGAACTTTGGCCTCAGGAGCTCAGACAGGCATCAGACTCTCTTGTCTCTTTAGAAGCATCCAATCAGGTGTCTTTTCAGGTCTTGTTCTGAGCTGTGTGGACAGCTCTGCCCCGCCAGGATCCATTATGGCGGAGTAGGACTGGAAAGAACGTGAGGGCAGGCAGAGGCTTCTGGCCGTAGGATTCTCGGGCATCCATCTTTGCAGTTCTTGGAATAAATCATTCAGTTAGCATCTTCTTCCTCCAGGTTTCTCTGAGCCTCATCAGCTCACCATCAGTCTCACCTCGGTCATCTCATTTGGTATCTTCTCGGTCCTTGCAGCCATTTTCCTTGCCAGGTGATTTCTGTCTGTGTTGTGTCCCCGTTGTCTGTCACGTCCTGTCCTGTGTCACGGGTGTCTGCACACACATTTGTGCCGGAGCTGCTCTGCCCTGCCGCATAGCCCGGCGCAATAGGAGAAGCCCTGGGGAGTTGAAATTTGTAATGTGGGGTGTAGTTGGACTCTAGATGCTATTCCTAGATTGACCTGAGGTGTTTGCAGCTTTTGAGTCATCCTGCAGGTTTTTGACATATGTTCTAACTCTCTTTCAGGTGCAGATGCATTGCATCCATGGCTGAGCCCCCATCCTGGGTGTGTGGGTTCCCCTGAGCAGGTCAGTCACCATTTGTGTGTGCAAGGGGAGTGTCAAGGGTGACCCTGTTTCAGCGCTGTTTTTTGTCTTTATTTTTAGGAAGTAAATCTGGATCCCAGCAGTCAAGTTCAGGAGAGCAAGGTGATCAGTAGCCTTTCTTGTTTCTGAGGTCTCAATTCCTGGGGCATGACTAAGTCTCCATTCTCGTTTTTGTGCCTTAGGGAATCCACTCGGAGCACGCCAGGCTCCCATCCCCAGCGGCCGATGGACCGGGTTTGCCGCTCTCGCCAGCCCTGTGTGCCGGGTCAGGAACCGCCGAGGAGCTGCGGTGAGTCGGGGAAGTAGGGAGGAGGAGCGAGGGTCCCCTCAGGTTTCAGCCATGCCAAATCACCTCATCTCCTCTCAACCCAGGCACCCCCTGTGACGACGGCCTCGGTCTCCGAGCGTGCCCGAAGCGTGCGGCCCGAGCAGCTGAGCGTTCTTAGGAGCACGGTGAGTAGCAGACTTGTGGGGTTTTGGCCGAGGGGCTGCCAAGATCGGGCACTGATGTTTGGTTTTCTTTAATACAGCTGTGTGAGAGACACCAGCCTGGTGCCAGCAGGACCTTCCCGGCTGACGAGGTGGCCTTTCTTCACACCTGAGACCGGCATCCCCAGCTGTGCGAGAGATAAGTAGAGGGCCACGACCCACAGAGGGGATGAAAGCAGGGGGCTGGTTTGGGAATCACTGGGAGGGGTTTTTCAGTCCACTTTGGAGATGGGGGCGTCCATGAAGTGGCCCCTTAAGCCCCATAAAAGCCAAGCCTGACTTTGGATCACAGTGCTGAGGTGAGCAGGGCAGAGCAGTCCCGGTGTGTATTGTGTCACTTGTCTTTTGTGTGTTATGTGTTGTTTGCATATGTCATGTCCTTTACCTTAGGCCTTTGAGGGGCCTGTCAGAAACCCTGGCATCATTGTTAGCATCTGTGATCTCTGCATTCCTCGGCCTGGCAGCCAGGCCATAGAACTTTGGACTCAGGAGCTCAGACAGGCATCAGACTCTCTTGTCTCTTTAGAAGCATCCGGTCAGGTGTCTTTTCAGGTCTTGTTCTGAGCTGTATGGGCAGCTCTGCCCCGCCAGGATCCATTATGGCGGAGTAGGACTTGAACGAATGTGAGGGCAGGTAGAGGCTTCTGACCTTGGGATTCTCGGGCATCCATCTTTGCAGTTCTTGGAATAAATCATTTGGTTAGCATCTTCTTCCTCCAGGTTTCTCTGAGCCTCATCCGCTCACCATCGGTCTCCCCTCGGTCATCCCCTTTTGCATTCTCTCAGTCCTCGCAGCCATTTTCCGTGCCAGGAGCTTTCTGTCCGTGTTGTGTCCCCGTTGTCTGTCACGTCCTGTCCTGTGTCACGGGTGTGTGCACACACATTTGTGCCGGAGCTGCTCTGCCCTGCCGCATAGCCTGGTGCAATAGGAGCAGTCCCGGGGACTTGGAGTTTGTAATGTGGGGTGTAGTTGGACTCTAGGTGGGATTTGTAGCTGGACACAGGATATCTGGAGCTCTTAAGTTATCCTGCAACAGTTTGACTTTTGTCCTAACTTTCTTTCAGACGCGAAGGATAAAATCCAGGGCAGAGCCCCCCATCCCAGGTGAGGGGATTGCCCCGAGCAGGTCAGTCACCATTTGTCTCTGCAGAGGAAGCATAAATGGTGGCTGTTACAGCATTGTTCTTTGTCTCTCTTTTTAGGAGGTCAAGGCCGAGAGCAGCAGTCAAGGCTGAGTGGGCAAGGTGAGCATTGAGTAGCATACAGAAGCAGTTGTTATTGCTGAGTTCTCAGTTTTGGTGCAGCTCTAAGCATCTCCTATTTTTTTTTTTATTTTAGGTGATCCACTTGCCATTTATCCTGGCCGAGCACGCCTATGCCAGGTGGGTGAGAGCTTAAGGTATCGGTGTGGCATCCTTGTCCGATTTGGGAGGTTGTGTTTTCACAGTATCTCAGCATGCTTATCTGCTTTGTTTCATTGCAGGTGCTGCCCTAGGCACGCCAAGGAACAGAGGAGGGCCGGTGAGTCGGCGTTTAGGCAGGCTGACCCATAGGTGAGCGTTACACAGCAGCATGCTAAGCGTGTCCCTTTTCTCTTTGCAGGTATCTTCCGGGCAGCCTCCAGAGCAAAATCAAGATTTGAGGTGAGCCGGGGCAGCGGCGCGGAGGAGTCCCGGGGATTACTGTTGTCGAGGGCAATAGTCAGGTTTTCTGTTTTGTCTTAGGTACCCAGAGGAGGCTCGTAGCCAAAGCTTGGAAACGGCAGCACCGAAGCACACACGGAGAGCATCTCCACGTCCATGTCCGACCGAGGATGGATTTCGTCCGCTCCTCTTCCAAAAGCTAAGTGTCGGGGCCAGTGGCTGGGAGAAGGGGAATAGCCTTTACTCTCGCAGGAGGCAATCAGATGTCAGCTTAGGGGGCAGGTCTGTAGGGGCATGGGCTCTCTGGAAGTAAAGGGAGAGGGTTTCCCCTCAGCCTTGCCAGAGCCTTTGCCGGGCAGGGCAGTTCCGACCCATCTCCACATTTTCGCGTACTTTGCATCGTCCGCCTCCCTCGACTCGACGTCGTCACGGATCTTTCCCCCGAGGAGCTCGCCTTCACGTCCGGAGCCACGGCCACGGTCACCCGGCAGTCGGCTTCCTTCTCTAGGCTCGCCGAGCCTCTCGAGCATCCTCTTAACTACTTCGGCACTAACTTCTTTTGACGAGTTCCATTTCATCATCACGTGCCATTGTCATAGGGCTTTCTTTCCTTTGGCATCATCAGCCTCTGGCTCATCTTGCGTTAGGAATCTCGGGTCCCTAAGGGGACAGTGCCAGGCAGTTGTCACTCGTCTCTGTGTTATGTCATCTGTGTCTGTGTTATGTCATCTGTGTCTATGTTATGTTGTCCGTGTTATGTTGTCCATGTCTGTGTTATGTAGTCTGTGTCCATTGTCTTACGTGTCACAGGCCTTTGTCACGTCTCGACGCTTTATCGGCACTATTCCGTGCCACATTGCCCCTCTTCTACTCGCGTTCCTTTCCGGGTATCCCTTATTCTGGCACCTGTACATTTTTACTCTTTGAGACTGGAGTGTCTCAAAGGGACAAGATGTTCTCATCCATCTTCCTTCTCACTACCGGCTTTGGTAGTGCCTTTTTCTCCATGCCATTCTCTTGGACTTCCTGAGGGAGCGTCTTACACCCTCCTCACGTGACTGCAGCAGTTCTATAGGTTCCATTTTCTCAAAGGGTACAGGGCTCAAGAATTAGTATCTTCCAGAGAGCTGTCTCAAGTCCTGGCTTATACTGTATGTACTTATATTGTTTGTACCTATGCTGGTTTATACTGTATGTACTTACATTGCGTTTACCTATGTTGGCTTACACTGTATGTACTTATACTGTATGTACTTACATTGTGTGTACCTATGCTGGCTTATATTGTATGGACTTACACTCCATGTACACTTGCACTGTATGCATCTGCTTTTATTGTGTGTACTCATGTTGTACCACTTATGGTCGGAGCTGCCCTGCCCGGGCACGTAGTCACAGTTAGGTAGAAGAGTTATAAAAACTTTACTGTTCATCTGTCTTTTATGGGGTTTTGGATAGAAAATTTATCGGTCAGAGCGGGGACAAGTCCTAGCTGTCAGCCACTCGTTGACCGCTTCCTGTTGTCTCACAGGTTCCCGAGGCTGCCGATTTCCCCAGAATCTACCATTTGACGTCGAGGAGCGGCAGCCAGAAGAAGCGTGGAAGCGCGTTCTTCAGCGTCTCAAGTAAGGGCTGCAGGGAACGTTTAAATGGGAGGAGTGCGTGAGCGTGTGTGAGAGCACGTGACTGTGTCTGTCTGCGTCTGCTCGTCTCTGCGTGTGTGAGCGCATGCTGACTGGATTTAACCTTGTGTGTGTGACTTTTGCTTGTCAGGTTTTTCAACTCATTTGTAAATTTAGAGTAAAAAATCCCCAGCCGGGTTTACCCCCCCCACCCCCCCCCCCCCCTCTGTTTTTTTTTCCTTTTTTTTTTTTCCCCCCGGCTGGGTTTTTTTTCCCCGGTCCTGGTCGGTCCGCGAGGCGACGTTCATCGCCAAAGTTTGGGCGCGGACCGTCCAGGGACTGGGGTTTTCGTCAGGCAGGAGGATTTTTTGGAGGCTCCTGGGAACCACGTTCCCGAGGAGCAAGGATTACTGGGGTGTAATTTAGCAGTTGTGGTGAGAGGGATGGTGAGTTTGTGTGTCATGTGAAGGGGGTGTTAATGGTAGATGAGTGCTGTTTTTTGTGTGCTTTTGTTGTTTTGGGTGTCCTGTAACAATAAATCCACATGTAACGAAAATAGAAAAAGGTTATCATCTTGTGTTAATATGTGTGTTGTGTTGTATTGCTCTGTATTGCAGGCTGAGCACAGGGTGAACTCTCTCCTCCTTGCTGTGACACCTGGGCTGGCAGGGATGACACAGTGACCTTGGCCGGCCGATGCTGCCTTTGCCATCACCTGGCACTGACGTGTTTGATGAAAATCCTTTTGCTGGGATTTTTCTCCTGAGAAGCCTCAGAACAGAAATGGAACCAATAACAATCTGCTGGCTGTGGAGTGTGGGCTGGAGATGGTTTAGCAACAGGGGCATCTTGGATTGGTCTCCTGTGCATTGTTTCTACTTGATGACCAATCATGGTCCAGCGGTGTCGGGGCTGTGAGCAGTCCCAGGTTTTTATTATTATTCCTTTCCAGCTTTCTGATGTCTCCTTGCTCTTTTAGTGTAGTTCTAATATCTCATTTTCTTTTAATATAATAGAGATCATACAATAATATTTCAGCCTTCTGAAAGGGGGAGTCAAGATTCTCGTCTCCTCCCTTGTCCTGGAGGACCCTCAAACACCACCACAATCAGCGGCCGAGCGGGTTCGTGCGAGCCTCTCAGTAACCCTCGGCCGGTCCCGAGTCGGCAGCCCCGGCACGGCCGAGAGCGGGGAGACACTCTCTGTGCCCTGAGGGTACTGAGGGCACCTGGGCTGGGGGGAGACACTCTCTGTGCCCCGAGGGTGCTGAGGGCACCTGGGCTGGGGGGAGACACTCTCTGTGCCCCGAGGGTACTGAGGGCACCTGGGCTGGTCGCCTTTGCAGCAGCAGAGACACCAGAGACAGCGGTAGAAGATAAAGCGCCGACTCTTAGCAGGGGTTATTCCAAGGTTTTATTAGGAGTCCCAAAGGAGCTCCTGCCGAGAGCCCTGGGAGATGGAAACCAAAAGTAGATAACATCCTACCAACCATTAAGTGACCCTAAGGGATGGATGCTGGGGGATGGACGTACAGGACAGCGTATGGGGCAAGGCTTGGGGGGCTGACTCCCAGCCTCTGGCTAATCACTCGACGACTTGGACTGAAACTTCTGGATGGAGGGGATGGGATCTGAGTGATTGACAGAGAGCCAGGGTGGGGGTTTGGGGATGATCTCATCCTGGGAGAGGGATAACACAGGTAAAAGGAGGGGGGTACAGTTTGGGATAAACCATTTGGGAAAAATATGGGGATACAAAACAAAATTAGTTCAAAGTATTACAAAGTATAAAAATGCACTACAGCAGGTTTGGGCAGCACCAAATAAAATGTAATAAAATGCTTTAAAAATAGAAAAATTAAAAATAAAAATAAATAAAATAACAAAATTAATTAAAAACAAATTAAAAAACCCAAACAAACTGTAAAGTGCTGTAAAGTGCCGTACAATTTCCATAAAATGTAGTGCCGTAATGCAAGACCCTCAAACACCACCACAATCACCACCTTAAATTGGTCTGGGAAGCACCAAAAAAATAAAATAAAAAGCTTTAAAAATAGAAAAATATAAAAATTAAATAAAAAACAAAATTAAAAAAATAAATGCTTTAAAAATAGAAAAATTAGAAATAAAAAATAAAAATAAAATTAAAAAATAAAATGCTTTAAAAAGAGAAAAATTAAAAATAAAAATTAAATTAAAAATAAAATTTAAAAAATGCTTTAAAAATAGAAAAATTAAAAATAACAACTAAATAAAAATAAAATTAAATAAATAAATGCTTTAAAAATAGAAAAATTAAAAATAAAAATTTAATACAAAACAAAATTAAAAAAAATAAATGCTTTAAAAATAGAAAAATTAAATATAAAAATTAAATAAAAAATAATAAAATTAAAAGGTTTAAAAATAGAAAAATTAAAAATAGAAATAAAAAATAAAAGTAAAAAATAAAAAAAAGGTTTCAAAATATAAAATTAAAAATAAAAATTAAATAAAAAATAAAATTAAACAATAAAAAAGCTTTGAAAATAGAAAAATTAAAAATAAAAATAAAAAAGAAATAAAATTAAAAAAATAAGTCCTTTAAAAATAAAAAAATTAAGAATAAAAATAAATAAAAAATAAAATTTAAAAATCAAAAACTTTAAAAATAGAAAATTTAAAAAGTAAAAATTAAATAAAAAACAAAATTAAAAAATAACTGCTTTAAAAATAGAAAAATAAATATAACATAAAATAAAAAACAAAATTAAAAACTAAATGCTTTAAAAATACAAAAATTAAAAATAGAAAAATAAATAAAAAACAAAATTAAGAAAATAAATGCTTTAAAAATAGAAAACTTAAACAAAAAAAAGCTTTAAAAATAGAAAAATTAAAAATAAAAACAAAAAAAATATTTAAAAAGCTTTAAAAATAGAAAAGTTAAAAATTAATAAAAAAAATTAAAAATCAAATAAATGCTTTTAAAATAGAAATATTAAAAATAAACATTCAATAAAAAACAAAATTAAAAAATATAATAAATGCTTTAAAAATAAAAAAATTAAATATAAAAATTAAATAAAAATTAATAAAATAAAAAGCTTTTAAAATAGAAAAGTTAAAAATAAAAACGAATTTAAAAAATTTTAAAAAAGCTTTGAAAATAGAAAAATTAAAAATTAAATTAAAAAAATTAAAAATCAAATAAATGCTTTTAAAATAGAAAAATTAAAAATAAGCATTCAAAACAAAGCAAAATTAAAAAATATAATAAATGCTTTAAAAATAAAAAAATTAAATATAAATATTAAATAAAAAATAATAAAATAAAAATCTTTAAAAATAGAAAAATTAAAAATAAAAAAAAAAAAAATTAAAAAAATAAAAAGCCTTAAAAATAGAAAAATAAAAATTAAAAAAAAAACAAAATTAAAAAAATAAAAAGCTTGAAAAAAGAAAAATTAAATTTAAAAATTAAATTTAAAAAAATTTTAAAAATCATATAAAAAGCTTTAAAAATAGGAAAATTAAAAATAAAAACAAATAAAAAAATTTCAAAAAAGAAAAAGCTTTAAAAATAGAAAAATTAAAAAAAAAATTAATTAAAAACACATGAAAAACAAAAAAAAAAACTTTAAAGTGCTGTAAAGTGCCGTAAAATTTCCATAAAACTGTCGTAAAACTGCCGTAAAAGGTGCCGTAAAGCGCGACTGCCGTAAAAGGTGCCGTAAAACGCGACTGTCGTAAAACTGTCGTAAAAGGTGCCGTAAAGCGCGACTGTCGTAAAAGGTGCCGTAAAGCGCGACTGTCGTAAAACTGTCGTAAAAGGTGCCGTAAAGCGTGACTGTCGTAAAAGGTGCCGTAAAGCGCGACTGTCGTAAAAGGTGCCGTAAAGCGCGACTGTCGTAAAACTGTCGTAAAAGGTGCCGTAAAGCGCGACTGTCGTAAAAGGTGCCGTAAAGCGCGACTGTCGTAAAACTGTCGTAAAAGGTGCCGTAAAGCGCGACTGTCGTAAAAGGTGTCGTAAAGCGCGACTGTCGTAAAAGGTGCCGTAAAGCGCGACTGTCGCAAAACTGTCGTAAAAGGTGTCGTAAAGCGCGACTGTCGTAAAAGGTGCCGTAAAGCGCGACTGTCGTAAAACTGTCGTAAAAGGTGCCGTAAAGCGCGACTGCCGTAAAAGGTGCCGTAAAGCGCGACTGTCGCAAAAGGAGCCGTAAAGCGCGACTGTCGTAAAAGGTGCCGTAAAGCGCGGCTGTCGTAAAACCGCACCTTTTACGACAGTCGCGCTTTACGACACTACCTTTTATGGAACTTTTACGGCACTTTACAGCACTTTACGGATTTTAGTTTGGTTTTTAATTATTTTTAATTAATTTTTTTTAAATTTAATTTTTATTTAATATTTTTTTAACTTTCCTATTTTTAAAGCTTTTTTTTACCTTTTTTTTAGTTTTAATTTTTATATTTTAAAGCATTTATTTTATTTTTTAATTTTCTTTTTTTTAATTTTTAGTTTTAATTTTTATATTTTTAAAGCATTTTTTAGATTTTTTTATTTTTATTTGTATCTTAATTTTTAGTTTTGAGGTTTTTATTTTTAAAGCTTTTTTTAGATTATTTTTTATTTAATTTTTATTTTTGATTTATCTATTTTTAAAGGTTTTTGTTTTATTTTTTAATTTTTTTTAATTTAATTTTTGTTTTATTTTTTAAAGCATTTTTTTTTAATTTTATTTTTTATTTTTTAATTTTCATTTTTTATTTATAAACTATTTATTTTATTTTTTTAATATTATTTTTTATTTCATATTTATTTTGCTTTATCTATTTTTAAAGCATTTTTTTTGTTTTAGTTTTTATTTAATTTTTAATTTTTGATTTTTTTATTTTTAAAGCATTTTTTTATTTTTTACTTTTTATTTAATTTTTATTTTTGATTTTTCAATTTTTAAAGCTTTGTATTTTATTTTTTAATTTTATTTTTTATTTAATTTTTTGTTTCAATTTTTTTTAAGCATTTATTTTATTTTTAATTTTATTTTTTATTTCATTTTTTATTTTTTGCTTTTTCTATTTTTAAAGCTTTTTTTATTTTTTATTTAATTTTCTATTTTTGATCTTTCTATTTTTAAAGCTTTTTTTATTTTTTATTTAATTTTTTGTTTTAATTTTTCTATTTTTAAAGCTTTTTTTATTTTTTAACTTTATTTTTTTTTCATTTTTAGTTTTAATTTTTTATTTTTAAACAATTTTTTAAATTTTTTAATTTTATATTTTATTTCATTTGTATTTTTGCTTTTTCTATTTTTAAAGCATTTATTTTATTTTTTTAATTTTATTTTTTATTTAATTTTTAGTTTTGAGTTTTTTATTTTTAAAGAATTTATTATTTTTTATTTTTTATTTAATTTTTATTTTTGGTCTTTCTATTTTTAAAGCTTTTTTGTATTTCTTTTTAATTTTTAGTTTTAATTTTTTTTTAAACATTTATTTTTTTTTTAATTTTATTTTTTATTTCATTTTTAGTTTTAATTTTTTATTTTTAAACTATTTATTTTATCTTTTTAATTTTATATTTTATTTCCTTTTTATTTTTTGCTTTTTCTATTTTTAAAGCATTTATTTTATTTTTTAAATTTTCTTTTTTATTTAATTTTTAGTTTTGATTTTTTTATTTTTAAAGCATTTTTTTATTTTTTATTTTTTATTTAATTTTTATTTTTGATCTTTCTATTTTTAAAGCTTTTTTTATTTTCTATTTAATTTTTAGTTTTAATTTTTTTATTTTTAAACATTTATTTTATTTTAATTTTACTTTTTATTTATTTTTAGTTTTGTTTTTTCTATTTTTAAAGCATTTCTTTTATTTTTTAATTTTATTTTTTATTTAATTTTTTAGTTTTGATTTTTTTTTATTTTTAAAGCATTTCTTTTATTTTTTTAATTTAATTTTTATTTCATTTTTAGTTTTAATTTTTCTATTTTTAAAGCATTTCTTTTATTTTTTTATATTTTTTTTAATTTTTAGTTTTAATTTTTCTGTTTTTAAAGTTTTTTATTTTTTTAATTTTCTATTTTTTTATTTTCCCATTTTTAAAGCAGTTATTTTATTTTATTTTATTTTATTTTATTTTTTATTTAATTTTTATTTTTAATTTTTCTTTTTATAAAGCTTTTTATTTTATTTTATTTGGTGCTGTCCAGACCACCTCAAGCTGGTGATTGTGGTGGTGTTTGAGGGTCTTGCAGTTACCCCGATTAATAGGTAGAGATGGTGTTTGGAGGCCACAGTGTTACAGGTAGGGGTTCAACAGTTTTTTAGGGTCTTTCAGGTGATTTTTCAGGGATTTTTAGGGATATTTTAGGGTTTTTTTTGCAGGAGTTTTTTAGGAATTCTCTGGAAATGTTTAGGATACCTTTAGGGCTTTTTCAGGGCTTTTAAAATAATTTTTAGGGTGTTTTAATGACTGGCTTACCGGGGCGCCCCAGCCACCCAAGCCACCCTGTGCCGGTGCCGCGGCGCTCCAGCCCAGCCTCCCGTCAGCGCCGCCCGTGGTCGCTTCCCCTCTCCTGCCACAGCCGCTGCATGGCGGGCCGAGCTGCGCCTTCCCCACCGCACCCTCCCGCTTCAGAGCTGCTGGATGGCGTGGCTCCGCCGCCTCCTGCAACCACGGACGGCCCAGCGTTCCCTTCCACGGCCGCAGCCGCAGCCCCGTTCCCGTTCCCCCAGCTCTGCCGCCTCCCACACCCCCCGGCCTGCCCGCCGCCATGATGACTGCCTGCGCTGCCATGGTGACGGAACCCATGCATGCGCAGTTGCTACAACCCCAGCACCAGTGATATCACTCCATGCCACCTCATCGAACCACAGCGCTGCTTCCGGGATCAGCCGCACGCATGCGCAGTTCTATCTCCACGGCCCCGCCGCTACCCCCCCACTGCGTTCGCCGCAGCTTTGGTACAGCCCGGTCCCGGTTCCGTGCTGCTGCGTGCCGCTGTCCGGCCACAGCCGGCATCCCTGTGCCCTGTCACACCACTTCTGCCGCCACTGTGTCTATACACGGCACCAAAGCAGGGGAAAACTGCAGCACCTTGCATGTATCCTTCCGCGTCTCTCCTTCTGCTGGGCACCGAGAGATCCCTCTGCAGCGCGTAACCCTGAGCAACCGATACCTGGTGTGCCTCCGCGTTTTCGCCTTACACACTCCTAGCACCCAGTGGGACTACTTTGTGTCACGATTCGTCTGCACAGCCACATCCATGCACACAAACCGGGCGACGAGGAGGAGGAGGAGGAGGTTGGAATATGACAGCTGCTTTAATAAATACAGGACAGACAGAGAATTATTTTGCCCCTGCAAATGCCAACCCTTTGATCCCAACACAAAAGAATTTCAAAAAAGAACTGTTCCCAAATAGCTCCAGAGTCCCCTCAGTGTTTGGGACAGATTTCTCGACCCAAAATTAGACAGTAAACCCTGAAAATTTGCCAGCATTAATGCCAAAATTAGAAAACTCACAAAAATCTTTTGATAATTTTCACCTAACAGACTGGTTTGAAAAACACCAATCACTTGCTTTTAAAATTTTTGAAAGTTTAATAGTAATAAAATGGTTATAAAAATAGTAATACAATTAGAGTAATAATAATTTGGACAATTTGAATTAGGATGATATGAGACAACAAAAACAAAGAGTTACGGACGTCCGGGTACCTTTTTCTGGGCAGCACAGGCCCGAAAAAGGACCCCCGTTAACAAAGGATTAACCCTTAAAAGCAATAGCCTGTTGCAGAGTCATACACTTCATACATGGTGCATAAATTCCATTCAAACACAGGATTCTGTCTGGTCATCATCCACTTCTTCCTTCTAATCCTAACGGTGCCTTGGAGGCAGGAAGAAGTTCATTTCTTCTGATAAGAGGGCAATAAATTCTTTTTCTCTGAAAGATCCAGGTGTCCTGTGGCCGCTATCTCGCTGCAAGTCCTTTCTTTAAAAAAAGTATCTTACATAGCATCGTTTCTATTTTAACAGTTTTTGTTACCTATAACTATATTTAACACACTACTTAAGAGAATTAATACAGCATTACTTTCTAACACAACACATATAATATTCATTTTAATATTTCCGAAAAGCCAATCATAAAATACTTGCATTTTTCACAATCCCCACTCTTATTCTTTGTAAATCCTTTGGCTTGAGCAATATTTCTTATCTGGACTCTGCTGGCAAAATAAAACAGGGGATTATACAAGGAAGAAATATAAAACCAGTTGTAACACATAAAATGAACGATCTTAATTTCTTCTAATACATTACCCTACCAGCTAGGTTTTAACATTGTTTTCTAATTTTTGGACTGGTACCTCAGTTATTATATGCACATATATATTTTTTTTTTCTTCTTTGATTTCTTTTGCTTTTTCTAGAATGACTTTTCTGTGCTCATCAATTTTCACCAATTTGATATATTAAACTTTCTACAAACACCCCCTTCTTTGGCCAATAAATAGTCTAAAGCCAACCTATTCTGATACCCTACAGGTTTTGTTTGGCTTAGCTGACTTGATAAGAACTCTAAGCCTGGGCAGCTCCATTTGCTATCATTTCCATAACTGCTTGGAGTCTTGTAATACGACTCAATAGATAATTTGGGGTCAATACAGAGTTCAATTGCTGTGCTGGTTTTACTTTTTTGTTTATTATTTGTTTTTTTTACCAAATCTTCTTGAACCATATCTTCAAGATTAAATGTAAAACAAATCCATCTCTCTCCTTTTAGACATTCAATTCCAAATCTATTACCACTTTTTCCTAAGTTTCTTGTAATCCAATAATTTATTCCGTTTTGCCTACAGGTTCTTAATTTGGATGGGTTATAACAGTGGCTGTTGACATAGGTGTGTGTAGTTAAAGAGGAACTTTGGTATCTTTCCACGTGATGCTTTCTGCAGCATTTGTGACACAATCTTGCTGGTATCCCGAAAGGGAAAAGAGAACAAATGAGTGCCAGAAGCAGGAATAACAGAGGTCCAGTATGGCTTATACTCCCATCTCCCAGGCCTGTGAGGTTGATACCCACAGCAGGTGTATTTGATCTTCTCGGTGGCAAAATACAGAGGCCAATCTGGTCGTGCCCTCTATTTCCTTGTCACTTTCTCTCAACTAATTTCCAGGCAAATTGGTTTTGACACCCTTTAACTGTGGTCTCTTACCGTTCTTCAGGTATCTCTCATTCACCAGGCACTAATAATTCCCATCCACAAAGCTAAGTTATTACTTGAACACTTTTTGCAATAAGAGCATAAATGTTGTGAACTTCCATACTAATTATTCTCACAATTCAAGCATTTACTTATAACCCAGCTAGCATGTCCAGTATTGGAATGAATCAAATAAAGTTTACTGATGGAAATGGTAATTCCCCTTCTCCCCTGTACAATTCTCAGGCTAAGGTCAGAACACAAAAACAGTCTTGATCCTTCTATCTGGAGTATTCCTCCCCTAAGGAGATGTTTTATTCAGGCAAGACCAGAATAAAACCAGGCAGTGCTTGAAACCAGTGGTATAAGCGTCGTCTTAATTCTTAATTCTGTACTGTTCTTTGTACATTTCTTGGATCATTTGCCTTTTTCGAAACTATTACCACTCAGTCCCCATTGGAAAGTCAGTTTGGTATCACCCGGTTTAAATGCGACAGTCCATTCCTCAGGTTTCTTCACAAGTCCTTTGATTCTGCTGGCATGAATTCACCCTCTTTCCGTGATTCTGATTGTTGCTTCAGTAGTACCTGGATAGGACTTCTTAATAGCATAGTAATAAAAGCAAGATAATACTGCATTAACTTTTACCATTCACTTTTCTTCCAAACTTTCTGGGTTTAGCTAAAAGCTTTTTCCACAGCAGCCTCTTCTTCTTCTATCCAGCTGTGCTAATAGCTGCAGAGGCAAATTCTTCTTTTTGTGAGTTACAGTTAGTTAAATAAGAAAAGCTAGACCAATTTTAACACGAGATGTATCACATCTATTGCTTTTTACTTTTTGGGCAGCATTTTATTGTTTTAGCCTTAAAAACCCATTCTTCAGGAAAAAAAAAAACAAAAACAAAAAAACTTCTTTTTAACAGCAAACAAAACACACAAAAGAAAAGACCAAAAACCTTCTTACTTAAGAAAAACAAACCACTTTGTGAGGCTTGGAGAGTCAGCAATCTCTGCTTTGATTTTATCTTTTAGTGCTAGCCCCCCTCCCGCTCTTTTCACGGCCTTGCTGTCAATGCCGTGCTGCCACTTCGCTGCAGGGCCGGAGCAGGGGAGAGCAGCCAGGGGCATGGGGACCCTGGGGGCAGCCTTGGGTCCCTTTTGCCCTCTCTCTCTCTCTTCTCTCTCTTTCTCTTTCCTTCTCTCTCTCTAGTCCCACTTACCGGGGCCGACGCAGCCATCCTGGACTCGGGACCCCGGCAGTCTGGGAGCCCCCCGGCAGTTCCGCCACGGAGCCAGCCCGCTCCTGCCCGGCAAACCCGTGTGTCCCCTGCTGCCAGCACCGCCGCCGGGTCACCTCCATGGATCAGTGCCTGCCGCGGCCCCCGAGACCCTGCCGCTCGTAGGGAGCGGTCAGACACCTCCCAACCTTGACAACCCCAAACCTGGCGTCCCCAGGTGCTCCTGACATTCTTTTCCTTTCTCTAGTCAACTTCTCCTCTTTTCCCTTCAAGGAGGGCCCATTCTGCTAAACCCTTTCTGGACCTCAGTTTGGCATTGAATAACCTCCTAACAACCGTGTGTTGAGACACTTCCCTGCCTTTCATGCAAAAAACCCGCATTCACACTTCTGCTCTCTTCTAGCACCAAGATGTCATCACTTCACATTCTAACATCTCACAGTTTGCTAACCACCTCCCTACTTCAACTTCTCTCTTTCTTCTCTTCTTACCTGTTTTTTTTGATTCAACACACCTCAGACGGTATGAACTGAACCTAACTAAATTACTTCCAAAAGTAAGCTTACAACTTTCTTTTACTAGGATTGCAGTAGCTGTTAAATACCTACTGGCTAGCTGTGGCTTACTGAGTCTAACATCTTTGATATATGAGCTACTAGATATTTTTTTTACTCTTCCTTAGTCTTGAATTAAAATTTTATGAGGTACTCCATTTTCTGTATTTATGTATAAATGATAAATGTCTTTTCTAACAGAGGTAAGCTTACAGCTGGTACTTAGGCTAGTTTTAACTTAACTCTTTTAATTTAACAAGATCTTCTTGGTCTGTTTTATATCATCTCCTTCTGTCAATTTTTTTCATACACGAATTTTGCTACTTGTGCGTACCCCTCAATCTATAATATTTCAATAATCTAGGTAATTTTCTGATCTCTCTCTTTGAAGAGGGAGGGAGCATGAATAAAATTCTTGCAATTTTCTCATGGTTGGTTTTCTAGCTACTTTTATTTATTAAGTGTCTAAGATATTTTACCACTGGGTAGTGAGTCTGAATTCTTTTATTAACCTCCCTTAAATCTTGTACTAGTCTATAACTCCCATCAGACTTTACTGGGGGCATAGGGATATTATGAGGAGACATACAAGGTTCTAATGCCCCATCCTTTATTAGTCCTTCTATTACTGGCTTCAAACCTTCCCGTCCTTCTAAAGATCCAGGATACTGACGTACACGCACGGGACAATCTTCTCTCTCAATTGTAACCCTTATGGGGTCGATATTTAATCCTCCCCTATTTCCTTCCCCACCTCAAACTTCTTTGTTGATTTTTTTTCTTCATCCTCTTTTAAATAATTTTAAAACTCTACCTGTCATTTTCCCATTTTCTGATATAACTCCTATTTTTAATTGCACTTGTAAGACTCTTCCCAATAAATTGCTACCTGCCCCTGGGACCAATAAGACATCTCCCATGCAAATTCTAGTTTCTTCCCTCAATTACTACATCTTTAATGACCAGAAATGTAAAACTTTCCCTCTTTTCCCCTGTTACTTTCACTATATGTTTGCTCACACTGTAACTTTTTGGAATATTTAACAGGCAGGTTCTCTCTGCCCCTGTGTCTATTACAAATTCCAATTCTTCTTCTTGGGGACTCACTTTTAAAGTTGTCACAGGCTCCAGATGGTATTTGTTCCCCCCAGAAAATTAGAGCTTATGACCTCCCTATTCCTCCTCTGTGCCCATCTCTTTAAAGATTTTCAGATCTTCCGCTTACTTAGGACCATTTTCCTATTTCTCTTAAGTTTGTTTTTCTATTTAGCTGAAGTTTCTTCTTTCCCCTCTAAAAGCTGTCCCTTAAAAACTTTTTCTTTTTCCCCTGCATTTCGCCTTTGATATGCTGTCTCATTTATTCCTTTGATTATGTAATTACAATAATTATTCATGTGTTTACTCCCCTCCTCATTATTTTTACCCCACTCAGGAGGTACAGTTGGCATTTTGTCTTCTCTGGGGGTCCCCGTAGATTATCTTTTTTCCTAAGCTTCTATTTCAGCTGCTCTGATTAATTGCCTTTCTTCCTGAGAAAAATATTATTTTCATTACAGACCACATCTCTTCTGAAGTATAAATGTTTGGACCTAAAAATTGGTCTAATTGTTCAGCTATGCCTATGGGATCCTCCAAATATCCCTTTTATTTATTTCTTAAAATTTCAGACCTCAGACGAAGTCAAAGGAGCATTTACAAACCCTGGTCCACCCCCTCCTATGGGAGCCTCTTTTAATGGAAATAGACTAATCCCTTGTCGAGGTTTAGGGCAAATTTGGAGGAGAATTTCCAAATTAGGGCTCCTCCAGTAAGCAAACCCACACAGCCCCTCCCCCCAACCGGTTCGGGAAGGATTCCTCAGAGAGGAGTGGAAAGAACCTGTTTATTTAACAAGCACAGCACCCCCCAGCACACAAAAGGAACAATACCGGATGGCACCGCTCTGAAAAAGATGAAAAATTCAGAAAGTCTCTCTTGGGGGGTGGTCACTCTGTTCTCAGTCCCTCCGGCGCTGGGGCTGCTGCTGCAGGCCAGAAGGTGCAGGATCTTGGTGTTTCTCAGGTCCCAGTCCAAAGCAGGTTCGAAATGGTCAGAAAAAGGAAAGGAGAAACCGTCCAGGAAGAAATTGGACAGTTTAGCTAAACTAGCCAATGAGCAAAAGCAAGTTTGTGAAGCAAGCAAGAGCGAGAGAGCAAAAGCAAAAAGCAAAAGCAGCAAAAGCAAAAGCCGCAGTCTCTGTGTCCCGCCAGGCTGATAAGAAAACCAAAACAAAACTTTCCCTCTTCAGAGCCAGTCTTAAAGGTACAGAACATAATATCCAACATTCACAGAACACATGAATGGGGATACAAGCATCATAACGTCACCCTAGGACATTCCACCCCTTATCCCCATATCATCAACATACCACCACACATCATGCATTTATTCACATAAAATTTCCATCTGCTCCCCCAAAATTTACAAGCAATACCCATCATGCCCTCATCACATCCCCACACTGGACCACTGAATCCAGGCCCTATACTACAGAGCGGGAGGATTTCACCCCTTTCACTTTACTCACTCAAAGCTCCATCTATCACTTGCTCAGACCTTTGACACTTGCACATCTCCTTCTCCATCTTCCACTTGCCCAGACCTTCAGCACTTACACATTTCCTTCTGTCTCATGTCTGTATGGTGTAATGTACAGACAATGGCAGTAACATCCAAGGAACGTTGATATTGCATATCATTCTCACCCCACAATCAGATCTCCCTGAGGTACACATCGTGTTGTTCCATCTCTTTGCATTATCCACCATGTGCAACCTGGTCCCTGAGCAAAGACAACCCCACGAATGGGTTTGTCTGTACTCAAGGCAGAATTGACCCACACATTCTTCCCTAACAAACCTCTGACACGTACCGCTGGGACTTTATCTCCATCTATTACATTCAGGGACTCAGACCGGGCAGGACCTGCTCGGTTGGTGGAACCTCGGGTGTTAACTAACCAGGTGGCCTTTGCTAAATGCTGCTCCCAATTTTTGAAAGATCCCCCACCCAAAGCTTTTAGCTGGGTTTTTAGTAGTCCATTGTACCTCTCCACTTTGCCTGCAGCTGGTGCATGGTAGGGGATATGGTACACCCACTCAATGCCATGTTCGCTAGCCCAAGTGCTGATAAGGCTGTTCTTGAAATGAGTCCCATTGTCTGACTCAAGCCTCTCAGGGGTACCATGTCTCCACAGGATTTGCTTTTCCAGGCCCAGGATGGTGTTCCGGGCAGTAGCATGAGACACAGGGTAGGTTTCCAACCATCCAGTGGAGGCTTCCACCATGGTCAGCACGTAGCGCTTGCCCTGGCGTGTCTGGGGCAGTGGGATGGAGTCAATCTGCCAGGCCTCCCCATACTTGTACTTGGACCCCCGCCCGCTGTACCACAGGGGCTTCACTCGCTTGGCCTGCTTGATGGCAGCACACGTCTCACAGTCATGGATAACCTGAGAAATACCGTCCATGGTTAAACCCACCCCTTGGTCTCTTGCCCACTTATAGGTGGCATCTCTGCCCTGATGGCCTGAGGCATCATGGGCCCATCGAGCTAGGAACAACGCTCCCTTTTGTTCCCAATCTAGGTCTATCTTTGACACCCCTATCTTTGCTGCCTGGTCTACCTGCTCATTGTTTTGGTGCTCCTCATTGGCTCTACTCTTGGGGACATGGGCATCTACATGGCGGACTTTCACAGGTAGCCTCCCTACCCTGGTAGCAATATCTTTCCACTCATCAGCAGCCCAAATTGGTTTTCCTCTACGCTGCCAGTTAGCCTTTTTCCACCTCTCCAGCCATCCCCACAGAGCATTGGCTACCATCCATGAATCAGTGTAGAGGTAGAGCTTTGGCCATTTCTCTCTTTCTGCAATGTCCAGGGCCAGTTGAACAGCTTTGAGTTCTGCAAGTTGACTTGATCCACCTTCTCCTTCGGTAGCTTGTGCAGCCTGTCGTGTGGGGCTCCATACGGCTGCTTTCCATTTCCGGTTCATCCCTAAGATGCGACAGGAACCGTCAGTGAAAAGAGCAGAGTGTGTTTCCTCTGCAGGCAGTTGGTTATATGGAGGAGCCTCTTCAGCCCGTGTCACTGGTTCTTGTTCTTCATCTGTGACACCAAAATTCTCACCTTCGGGCCAATTTGTAATTACCTCCAAAATCCCAGGGCGATTCACTTTACCTATATGGGCGCGCTGATGATAAGAGCAATCCACTTGCTCCATGTGGCACCGGTGGCATGGTGAGTGGAAGGAACCTTGCCTTTGAACATCCACCCCAGCACCGGTAGTCGGGGTGCCAGGAGGAGTCGCGCTTCTGTACCAATCACCTCTGAGGCAGCTTGGACTCCTTCATAGGCAGCCAAGATTTCCTTCTCTGTGGGAGTGTAGTTGGCCTCAGAGCCTCTGTAGCCTCGACTCCAAAATCCCAGTGGTCGACCCCGAGTCTCCCCAGGCCCCTTCTGCCAAAGGCTCCAGGACAAGCCATGGTTCCCGGCTGCAGAATAGAGCATGTTCTTCACATCTGGTCCTGTCCTAACTGGGCCAAGAGCTACTGCATGAGCGATCTCCTGCTTGATCTGGACAAAGGCTTGTTGCTGCTCAGGGCCCCAGTGGAAAGTCTTCTTCTTGCGGGTGACCAGGTAAAGAGGGCTCTCGATCTGACTATACTCAGGAATGTGCATCCTCCAAAAGCCTATGGCACCTAGGAAAGCTTGTGTCTCTTTCTTATTGGTGGGTGGAGACATTGCTGTGATCTTGTTGATGACGTCTGTAGGAATCTGACGCCGTCCATCTTGCCACTTCACTCCCAGGAACTGAATCTCACGAGCTGGTCCCTTTACTTTGCTCTTTTTAATGGCGAAACCAGCTCCCAGGAGGATTTGGATGATTTCCTTTCCTTTCTCAAACACTTCCGCAGCTGTGTTCCCCCACAAAATGATGTCATCAATATATTGCAGATGTTCTGGAGCCTCACCCCTTTCCAGTGCAGTCTGGATCAGTCCATGGCAGATGGTGGGACTGTGCTTCCATCCCTGGGGCAGCCGGTTCCAGGTATACTGCACTCCCCTCCACGTGAAAGCAAACTCAGGCCTGCATTCTGCTGCCAGAGGAATGGAGAAAAATGCATTGGCAATGTCTATAGTGGCATACCACCTCGCTGCCTTGGACTTAAGCTCGTACTGGAGCTCTAATATGTCTGGCACAGCAGCACTCAGCGGTGGAGTCACCTCATTCAACGCATGGTAGTCCACAGTCAATCTCCATTCTCCTTCAGATTTTTGCACAGGCCAAATGGGGCTGTTGAAGGGTGAGTGGGTCTTGCTGACCACCCCTTGGCTCTCCAGCTCACGGATCATCTTATGGATGGAGATCACAGCATCTCGAGTGGTTCTATACTGTCGTCAATGCACTACGGAGGTGGCAATTGGCACTCGTTGCTCTTCTCCCATCAGACATCCTACTGCAGATGGATTCTCAGACAGCCCAGGCAAGGTGTTCAATTGCTGGATGCCCTCTGTCTCTACAGCAGCTATCCCAAATGCCCACTTGAGTCCTTTTGGGTCTTTGAAATACCCACTTCGAAGGTAGTCTATGCCCAAAATACATGGGGCCTCTGGGCCAGTCACAATAGGATGTTTCTTCCACTCATTCCCAGTCAGGCTCACATCAGCTTCCAGCAAAGTGAAATCCTGGGATCCCCCTGTCACACCAGCAATAGAAACAGACTCTGTCCCCACATGTCTCGACGGAATTAATGTACATTGCGCGCCAGTATCAACCAAAGCTTTATGCTCTTGTGGTTCCGATGTGCCAGGCCAACGAATCCACACAGACCAGAAAACACGATTTTCCCTGGCCTCTACCTGGCTAGAGGCAGGGCCCCTCTAAGCCTGGTTATCCTTCTTTCCCTGGGCATATGTCTTGGATGTTCCTTCAAGGGGATCAGACGTGGCATCATCAGCATCATACCTGGCGGTTCGGCTACGGGCAACTGGAGCCGCTTTCTTCCTGGCAGCTTCCTTCAATTCACGCACCCGTCGTGCCAGAACAGCAGTAGGTTTTCCATCCCACCTCCTCATATTTTCTCCACAGTCACGCAGGTAGAACCACAGCTCTGTTCGTGGGGTGTACCTTCTCTGCCATCTGGGGAACATCTGCCTTGGATACCAAAACCTCTGATCTGTACTGCCGAGATTTGGAGAAGGTCTTCTTTAATCTCCTCTCTGAGCTTCTTATGATTCTCCTCTATCTTATCCTCTAAGTTCTGCAGACGTGTTTCTACCGCTGCAATTCTGGCATGTGTTGGGCCATGCACAGCATCTGCATATGCTCGGAGCTTCCTTGCCATATCCACCACAGTCTCGTCCCTCTCATCCCGCTTCATTATGGCTAGGGCAGAAGCATATTCGTGCGGCCCAAGTCGCACAAGTTTCCGCCACATCACAGACGTGCGTGGCACCAAGTCTGGGTTCCTAGTTGTTACATCATCTGCGAAGATAATCTCTGCCACTGCCATCTCTCTCAGGCGTTAGATCCCTTGCTCTATGGTCTTCCACTGTGTTTGTTGCATGTAAAGATCATCTGCACACAGGTATCTTTGTGCAACGCTTTCCAAGACCTGTGCCCAGAGGCTCTGAGGGTTTGCCCCCCTCATCCCCTTGGTCGATGACAGGATCATGTGATAGGGATCCCAAATGCCTCGCTTCTGTGCCATCCAGGATTGTAGCCTCGCCTGCAGCATCCCAGAGACGGACTAACCAACTAATTATAGATTCATCAGGTCGTTGGGTGTAATCCTTCCATAAGCCACGAAGGTCCTTCAGGGAAAAGGACTCAATATTTGCATCTGGTCTTGCACCTGCTGCTTTGACTCCTGATTTTATGTCAGGAGGCATTGAGGTTCCTTCTGCTGCATCATCATCATCATCATCATCCACTGGTCGATTGGTCTTGTCCGTGCATTTCCCACTTCTAGTACTGGTAGCAACAGCCATTGGTTTAGCTGCTGGCTCAGGCTCACTGTCTGGTTTGGCTGCTGGCTTTGAGCCTGTGTTGTTGGCTGCAGCCTGAGTGACTGGGACAGCTGCTGATTTATCTCCCTGCCCCCCCGCCTCCGTCTGCTGTCCTGCAGTCTCCAACAGAGTGCGATAAGCATATGCCAGGGCCCAGCTCACTGCAATGACCTTTTTCTCCTTAGGCTCATCCTGGTATTTCTCTTTCAGATATTTCCCCACCTCAGCTGGGTTCTGAATTTGTTTATGGGGAAAATCCCAGACTATAGGGTCGGAGAATTCCTTCAGGATTTGGCCCATTTCCTCCCATTTCCCACACCACTCAGGATGTTTCACACCTGGGTCTACTCCTGAGTCAGGGGTCTCATCAGCCCGTCTAGAAATCTCAGCCCTCATTCTGGAGAGACAGCAGACTGTATAGAAGAAGGTTACCAGATTGAATACCAGAAAGATGGTTTCTTTAACATTCAGGGGAAACTGAACATCCTTTACTACTGATGCAACCGATTCATAGGAGAAGAAGGAAAGCAAAGGCTGAAAACCCTCATTCCCTGCTGCTCCTCCTCTAACAAACTGGACGAATAACCATTGCCAAGAACCATTCATACCTGGAGCAGACCCCAACATGTTTATAAACTTCTTGCACATCATTGCCATCAAGCCCAGCAGGATAGCTATTCTGGTCACTGCCCCTCTGCTGTAAAAACTACGTATGAGGGACAATACTAGAACTATTTCAGGATAGGAAAATAAACCTAGGGACCACAGAGGTATTAAAATCTCGAAAACCCTAGGGACCAGAAGCACATGCAAGCCTTCACCCCAACACTCATCATGAATTCAAAAAGCATGGCTATTAACTGCATCAAACAAACAGAGAGTAATGGCAACCAAAATACCCTCAAAACAGGGTTTTTCCACTCACTCTCTCGAGCCAGCGTTGGGCACCAAGATTTTGTCAAGGTTTAGGGCAAATTTGGAGGAGAATTTCCAAATTAGGGCTCCTCCAGTAAGCAAACCCACACAGCCCCTCCCCTCAACCGGTTCGGGCAGGATTCCTCGGAGAGGAGTGGAAAGAACCTGTTTATTTAACAAGCACAGCACCCCCCAGCACACAAAAGGAACAATACCGGATGGCACCGCTCTGAAAAAGATGAAAAACTCAGAAAGTCTCTCTTGGGGGGTGGTCACTCTGTTCTCAGTCCCTCCGGTGCTGGGGCTGCTGCTGCAGGCCAGAAGGTGCAGGATCTTGGTGCTTCTCAGGTCCCAGTCCGGAGCAGGTTCGAAATGATCAGAAAAAGGAAAGGAGAAACCGTCCAGGAAGAAATTGGACAGTTTAGCTAAACTAGCCAATGAGCAAAAGCAAGCAGAAGCGAAGCAAGCAAGAGTGAGAGAGAGCAAAAGCAAAAAGCAAAAGCAGCAAAAGCAAAAGCCGCAGTGTCTCGCCAGGCTGATAAGAAAACCAAAACAAAACTTTCCCTCTTCAGAGCTGGTCTTAAAGGTACAGAACATAATATCCAACATTCACAGAACACATGAATGGGGATACAAGCATCATAACGTCACCCTAGGACATCCCTTTATCCCATTCTTTTTGGATTTTTATCTTCTATAGCTTTTCTCCCGTATTTTTAGGAAGAATCAGGAGAGGGCTTTCTTTTACCTGAACTTTTAGTGTTTCGATAAGGTGATTCCTTTAGAGAGCCGGAGCTGTGGTTACCAAGGGAACGGAGCTCAGGGCAGGACGGGGGAACTCGGCACAGCTCAGGGTCTGGGTGCTCCAAAGGCGGGGTCTGCAGGGGGAATCGCCCGAGGGGATCCGCATACCTCCGGGTCTGGGTGCTCCAAAGGCGGGGTCTGCAGGGGGAATCGCCCGAGGGGATCCGCATACCTCCGGGTCTGGGTGCTCCAAAGGCGGGGTCTGCAGGGGAAATCGCCCGAGGGGATCGGCACAGCTCAGAGTCTCGCTCCTCCAAAGGCGGGGTCTGCAGGGGGAATCACCCGCGGAGCTCGGCACAGCTCCGGGTCTGGGTGCTCCAAAGGCGGGGTCTGCAGGGGAAATCGCCCGAGGGGAACGGCACAGCTCAGGGTCTGGGTGCTCCAAAGGCGGGGTCTGCAGCCAGGATCGCACGAGGGGCTCGGCACAGCTCAGGGTCTGGATGCTCCAAAGGCGGGGTCTGCAGCCGGGATCGCCCGAGGGCAAAAAGAAGAATTGCAAAAAGCCATAAGGCACGGTGGTATCTGCTCCCCATATTTTAAGCAACTGCTGAAAAGGACAGTCCTGGAAGGACATACACTCACACCAAATGACTGTCAAAATCTTGCTAGTATAATTCTCACAGACTCACAATATACGCTATGGGAACTCAAATGGAAAAGACTGCTCACAGGGGTACTAGCCACTTATAGACAGAGTACCGATGCAGACCTTGGTACCCTTGTCACGTCTAAGCTGACTGGTGACCCTCCTGATGATCAGAATGATAATCGAGTGAATTTACCCAAAACAGCGTTAGATGACATTAAAAAGATGGCTCGCAGAGCCTTTTTGCAAATTCAGCCTGCAGGAAGTTTTGAAAAAGCCTATAATCTGATTAGGCAAGACTCGTCTGAACCATTTACCACATTTGTGGGCCGGGTAACGCAAAGAGCAGAAAGACAATGCAGCGATGATATAGCTCGCCCAATAATGACACGGGACATTATTGAAAATAAAGGCAATGCAGAATGTAAAAGAGTTATCAAAGCCCTAGGACAAGAAAAACCCACAGGGCCTGAAATGATGGATGCCTGTAACAAAATTGGGAGTCCACAGCAAGTGGCAATTATCCAGGCAAATGAACTTGGAAAAACTCTAGGAGAAAAAATTGAAAGGGCTCTTACAGCTCAAGCAGCGCAAGCAGTCACACAGGCAGCACAAACAGAAGCTTTACCTGTAAATCAACCAAAGACGAATGTCTGGGTCGCTTTAGCCGGGTCTGCAGGCTCCGATACCATCCGTCTATCTGACACAAGCCCTGACAAACCTTTTTCAACCTGTCTAGTCGGAGTACCTTTCCCAAAGGGTCTTGATAATGTTACTCCTGATAAATATTGGCCATATGATGATCATCACATATCTCCAACTCCCAGCCAGAAACACCAAACTTACATTGATAATTCTAAAGCTGATAAATCTGACCTTCAAGAGCTAGAAATCCTAGGCTCATTAACTATGGATACCTGTTACTTCTTTCATTTCCTAGGAGAAGACGGCCCTCATTTGAAGGTCACCCCATATCACCCAGCTTATAGCAATATGACTTCTCGTCTCCGTCCGTCCCGACCGTGCTACTCCCCCGATGCTCCTACAGGTAAAAACTCACTCACTAGCAGGAAAAATCCTTCCAATGCATTTTTTTCTATTTTTATCCTCTGAGTGTCCAACTTCTTTTGCTAAATTGCTACAGATTTGAGCTCCAATTACCATTTCTGACCAGTGCAGAGACAAATGATGAAACATTCCCGAGTTATTCTTACTCTTCATCTTATGGCAGTACCAGCCAGCACTCAATTTGCGTGATCTAACCAAAGCAGACATTTCACAGAAAAGCACTTTCTATAGGAATATTGAAAAACTATAGATTGAGGTAAAACCATCAAGTTTCTGCCCTCACTGGTGCAAAGTCACATGTTGTTTGAAGAGCATCCCACTGAATTTTCTAAAGATGTGTGAATGTGTCATCTGGACCACAGGAGATAAAGCAGGGTTAAAACACTGAGCAAAACTGAAGTTAACAAACACAAGGTTCATCCACCTTGCAATAGAAGCTTGCAGAAATCTTTCAAGGCTCCTCCAATAAAGCCCCGTGGCACTTGGTTCTTCCCCCTCCTCCCAAATCTCCATCCGTCTGAGCCAGCATCAGCAGGGAATTTTGCACGGAAGCTTGCCAGATAAAATAGCTATATCATCTGCCATTCGTTTTAGAGAGTTCTTCAAAAATAGGTTAAAAATTATTTTATCTATTATTTTTTAGCTGTGTCCTAAGTTAGGGATGGGCCGAGTCTTGTGTCTTTGTCTCACAGAAAGGTGGTTCACGTGTCCTTTAATATCATAGGTGCAAATATTTCCAATCTGCATTCTGCCTTATCAGAAGGCTAATTAATTACTTTATTATACTATATTACATTACATCTAAACCCAATCTGCCAAGTACTCAACCCCACACACACCACACACAACTCACGACCGTCACCCAACAGTCCCGACACGTACACACGCTTGGCCCCGACAGGCCCAGGAAACAAAACACCATCACTTTGGGTAAACAATCTCCACGCTGCATTCTACTTCGGCACAAACACAGGCACAGCAAATGAGCTAAGAATTGATTTTACTTCCTCTGAGGTTCAGAGAATGTGAATCCCAGACATATTCTTGGGGAGAATTGTACCTTGCTTTTCTCTGTGAAGAGAAATGCGGTGACAGGTGCACCCTTGCCTCCAGGGCAAAGAATCACGGAACGGTTTGGGTGGGAAGGGACCTTGAGGTTTATCTTTGATTTATGCAACACTTCAACAGGCAAGAGGGGGCTCATCTGCTTCAGAGCTGCTTGCTTTTCTCACACCTTTCACAAGCAAAGCCTGAAGCAAACCCTCCCAAGTTGCCCTATCGACCAGGGGACCCCATAGCACTCGGCGACGCTGCCGGCAAAACCTCAAACTTTTACTCACACAAGGATGAGGCCGTGCACTCGGTCGTAACCCAGATTCTCTTTTTCCCCACAGAATCCTCGAACTTCGTTTTTTCTCTCTGCAGGCCTTTTTGTAAGCACACCAATTAACAGACTACACAAGTTTCACCAACAGACTTCAGCTAAATCCAAAATTGGTTTCTACCCCGAGTAAAATTTGCAACCCCCTGTCTCACCTGCGATGTTTGGAATTTTAGGAGGTGGCAGCCCACTCGAGATCAAAGGTCCCGGGCAGGGTGCAGGCCCACGGACACAGATGCCATCCCTTTTCCATGGGAAACAAAACTCATCACCCCAGTTTCCTTACATCAGTTTGCCAAAGACGTTCGGCACTCCCAGGTCACTCAGAGTTCTCGTTGCTGCAGACTCGGTCTTGGAGTTACGGAGTTACGCTTCCTCCTAACACACCTCCCCACCTCAGCCCCCTACTGCTGCGTCCCCTTCTCCGCCCCTAACCCTACTCTGTTTTCCAGCCCGCCCTTGCTCCATCCCTCACACTCCGCCCTTAACCCGTCCCACCACACTTCCCGCTCCATCCCTTACTTCACCCACCGCCCACCCGTGAGTCCCCTCCAGCAGCACGCAGGAGCCCGAACCCTCGGAGGACGGCGCGGCTCTCGCAGCAGGACAACACCCAAGCGAGACAGGCAGGGACAACGTCTGTGGGCTGCAGGGTGTCACAAGGGGCTGCGGGCTGAGGGGAGGGGGCTGGAGGGTGACACAGAGGATGGGGGGAGCTGAGAGGCAGAAGGGGGCGTTAGGAGCAAATGGGGGGCTCCAGGGTGGTGCAGAGATGCTGAGAGGCTGGGAGCGGGGAACTTGACGGTGACAAGAAGAGAGTGAGGGGAAGCAGATGCCTTGAGGGGCAACGTGGGGGCTGCTTGAGGGTGAGAGGTGAACCAGCCCTCACACCACCCCTAACCTTACCCTAAAAACCACCCCTAACCAGGTGGAGAGTGCACGGTGGAGGCCAGGGGGCCGAGGGACAATGCCAGAGTTCTCGGGGTGGCACGCAGACATTGCGGGCTGAGGGGCAAGGAGGGGGAGGCTTGACAGACGGAGAGTTCACACCGAGGGTTAGGGATACAAAAGACACAGGGTACCAGGTAGGGTTAGGGTACAGGTGCAGCAGCCCTCAACCCAACCCCAAGGTCACCCTAAAGAGCACCCCTAGGACCCCAGTTTTCCCCAACAGCAGCACAAGGCAGTAACCCCAATGCTGGGACAGCCCCAGAACTCTCCCAGCAGCTGCAGGCAGCAGCCCTAATAAAAAGGTAGCAATGATGTTTGTGGTCTAGAGAGTGACAGGTAGGAGTTGGAGGCTGAGCAGTTTTTTAGGGGTTTTTTTAGGGTTTTTCTCACAGCTTTAAAAGGATATTTTAGGGCTTTTTTGGAGGAGTTTTCCAGGAATTTTCTGGGAACATTTAGGATACTTTTAGGGCTTTTTCAGGGCTTTTAAAAGATTTTGTTAGGGTATTTTAAGGGTTTTCTTAGTAGTTTTAAGAATTGTTTGTGGGGGGGAATTGGGTGTTCTTGGGGTTTTTTAGGACTATTGAGGGTATGTGTAGGACTTTTTAGGGCTAGGGTAGTTTTAGGGTTTTTGAGGAAAATTTTAGACCCAGCTAAGTTGTTGTGGTTAGGGTTAGATGCTCTCAGCTTTGGTCTGGGAGAACTTCAGCACAGAAAAACTCACCCCCCGCGTCTCCCGATGCCAGTTTGCAGGAGGTGCTCGGCACTGCCAGGGCAGCCCGAGTTCTCGGCAGGGGCAGCTTCGTTCCCTGAGAAATCCCGCGCCGGCCCTCTTCCCCGTAAAGCCAAACTCACCCCCGCTGCGCGTCGACGTCCGTTCGCAGGAGGCACGTGGCACTCCAAGGGCGGCAAGAGTTCTCGGCGTCGGCAGCCGTGGTCCGTGAGAAATCGTTCTCTGCGGTTTTGGAGGCCGAATCGCAGTTTCGGCCACGGGCACACAGAGAGGAAAGACGGTTAATTTCCTTAGAAAGGAAAGTCTGGCAGCCCATGGTTTAAGGGGCAGACGAAGGGCTGTGCAGGGGAAGGAACTCCTCACAGGACCTTTCTTCACCTCAAGCCCACTCCAAGGTCTAGCAGCCCCCGTGTGCCCAGCTGTTTTCAGAGGGTTACCCAGGCACACCCGCGCAGGGAGCCGCTAGTCCAGAGGGGCTAACGGGGGCATCCCAAGGGTCCCTCCAGGAACTACGGTCAGAGCATCCAGCACGGACTAGGGAGCAGCCAGACCCACCCGGGCACGGAGCATCACTTTGAGAAAATGCCAAGGGAAGAGCCCTTTTGCCAAGGGGCAGCATCTGAGCAGGCCAGGCAGCATGTGGGGTTCCAGGAGAGGGCTTTCAACTTTCCCCTTTTACTGTGTCAGTCCCTCCCAGAGCCCCCAGACCCTCCACAGCACTGCCAGAAAGGAGAGGGGTTATTAGGAGAAAAAGGGTTTAGAAAAAAGGGAAAAAGCTTCCTTTTCCTTTATTTTTTGTGTTCAAACTGGGAGGGACTCTGCTTCCCCTGCAATTTTAATGGTCTCAGTTGAAAGAATCCCCGCCTTTTCTATGCTGTTCGGGGTGTTAATTGATAGGGAGTCCTCATTTTCTATTATTGCCCAGTCTAAATAGAAGGGGAAAATCTTGACAATGTTTCTTATGGGTTTGAATTAAGGGTAGCCACCCCCATTTTGTTGTCCTGAGGCCTAAATTGAGGAAGAAGCCCAGCTGTACCCTCCATCTTAAGAGTTTGAACTGAGGGAAAAATCCCTCTTTTTTCATCACTGGAGAGATTTAAAGAGAGAGGAAAACCCTTCTTTTTCCCAGAACTTAAGGAAAATAAATTAAAGAACAGAAGCTATTTATTTGCCATTGTATTAGTTTCAGTAGAGGTAACCGCCCCATTTCCTCTGTTTAAGGGGTGCACTGGAAGGAAGCTCTGCTTTTTTTCAGCATTTTAAGGGTTTAAAACTACATTTCAGGGCCCTTCTTTCTGTGCCATAGGACCAAGTATCTCAGAGCAGGGTGAGCCTGGCATGCACTTACACTGCCTGGGAAGCTTTTATTTTTCTTATTTTTACTTACAATGTAGTTAGGCCTAATTAGAGGTCCCAAGGAGACTTAGACAATTTTCTCCACCCAGCTTAGTCACACGTGAAATACTACTTAATAGCCACTAAGGAAAAATTATGTAAGTTAACAGCAAATCACCCAATTTATCTAGTTATGCTGCCTAAACAGAAACTTTTATTTCTTACCAGTTTTCTGCCCTTTTGCTCCAAATAGTTGTTGCAAAAAAAGAAAGCGCTGTTATTTTTATGAAGAGTTTTCTTCTATAACAAGCCCTTGGCTCCCCATGAAATCAAATCAGAGAAGCCAAACACCTGCAGGCACTCTGAGGGTTTTTATACCCGGTGGGATCGGCCCCCTCCCTTTTCCTGGGTGCCATGGGAACGAGAGGCGGGCACCATCAGGGGTATATTAACCCCAGCCTTTGCCCAGGGCCTTCATTCCCCCTCTGGGAGATGCTGGGATCAGAGCTCTCCTCTCATTTCAGGTAAGAGGCTCTTTCAGCTTATTTCAGCTTGTTTTCAGCAGGTGTTTCTGGGCATCTGAAGCAACAGAGGCTTTGAAGATACTGTGAAGAAAACAGCCTGAAATACAGGGAGTATTTAAGTTAATGATTTTGGGTTTTGTGTTTAGGGGTGGTAAAGTGCATATGTAATTTCTGGTTTTGTTCTGATTTTGTTCTGTATTTTTTTTAGGAGGAGTGCAGCTTCCAGAGGCTCCAGGTTGTGACAATTACAACACTTTTTTCAGCAGATTCATCGTGTCACAAGAGGGATCTGCCCAGGGTCCAAGGTGATGTTTGAGATTGAGGCTTCAGGTGAGTTGAGGATTGTGACCGGGAGAGGGAGGGTGAGCAGGTATCCGGTTAGGGGTTATTGTTGGGGGGGTAGTTTTGAAGGCAGCAGGGTGAGAAAGGGTGTTTATTTGAGCCCCCACCCAAGGCCTTTTAGAAGCCGAGCAGAGGCATTCACACATCTTACAGCACACAAGGTCATCCACTGCACTCACAGGAATGCCATTTCACTTTGCCTTTCTCTAACCCAGGTACCACTCATAATAATGGCCACAGCCTTGGAATCAGGATGAAGCTGGAGCCTGAAGGAGCCAGGCACACTCAGGAGAGGGCAAGTAGCCGACTCACTGGGATTTGGCCCACATAACTCTGAACTCATACTTTGGTTTTGTTTTTCTTTATTGTAGCTGACCGAGAGGCTAACAGGTGATCACGGGGCCCTCCGAGGCAGACTCATTTCAGGCGCAATGTGGATCCTCATCACCGATCATCCAAAAGATAAGTCAGGGCCACGGCCTGGAGATGGGACAATGGGAGAGCAGCGGGTTGGGAGTTCCTGGGACAGATTTAAAAATTAGCAGAGGGAAAAGCAATCTCCTCCAAGGGGCCTCTTAGGACAGCTAAAGGGAGAGGCTCTAGTTTTGATGGCAGCTTTCAGGCGGGCAGCGCAGAACAGTTCCGGTCCATGTCGTGTTGTCCGGCGTACCGTGTTACCTAGCGTGTCTTTGGGGTCCCTTTTGCCTTTTCCCCTCGAGACCCTCACCACAAGCATAATGTGTTGTGTTTGTTGTCCCCCTGTTTGTCACGTTCCGTGTCACGGGTGTCTGCACATATTTGTGCCGGAGCTGCTCTGCCCTGCCCTGCCGCATAGCCTGCTGCAACAGGACAAGTCCCAGGGACTCGCAGTTTGTGGGGCGTTGCCAGACTCTAGATGATATTCCTAGATAGACACAGGATGTTTGGAGCTGTGAAGTTATCCCGCAGGCCTTTGACTTTTGTCCTCACTTTCTTTCAGACGCAGAAGGATAAAATCCAGGGCAAAATCCATCCACCCATCCCGAGTGAGGAGGTTCCCCCGAGCAGGTCAGTCACTGTTTGTCTCTGCAGGGGGAGTGTCAAGTGTGACTCTGTTACAGCTCTGGTCTTTTTCTTTTTAGGAGGTAAAGCTGGATATCAGCAGTCAAGGTGAGGTGGGCAAGGTGAGCATTGAGTAGGGTACAGAAGCAGTTGTCATTGCTCCAGTCTCACTTTCCAGTGCAACTCTAAGGATCCGTTCCTGTTTTTTCATCAGCCTCGGAGCGTGGCCGAAGGGTGCGGCCCCAGGAGCCGGGCATTCTTAGGAGAAGGGTGAGTAGCAGAATTGTTGGGTTTGGTCAGTGTGCTGCAGAGATCGTGCATTGATATTTGCATTTCTTTCATGTAGCTGACTAAGAAACAACAGGGAGTTGTTGAATAACAGTGCCAGCAGGAACTTCCCAGATGTGGAGGCTGCCTTCTTTTGCACCTGACACGGACCTGCATCCCCAGCTGTGCGAGAGATAAGTAGAGGGCTACAACCCAGAGAGGGGATGAAAGCGGGGTGCAGGGTAGGGACCCACCGGGAGGGGTTTTTGAGTCCCCTTTGGAGATGGGGGTGTCCATGAAGCGGCCCCTTAGGCCCCATAAAAGCAAAGCCTGACTTGGCATCACAGCGCTGAGGCGCGCAGGGCAGAGCAGTCCCGGTGTGTATCGTGTCACTTGTCTACTGTGTGTTATGTGTTGTTTGGATATGTCATGTCTTTTACCTTAGGCCTTGGTGGGGCCTGTCAGAAACCCTGGCATCATTGTTAGCATCTGCGATCTCTGCATTCCTCGGCCTGGCAGCCAGGCCATAGAACTTTGGCCTCAGGAGCTCAGACAGGCATCAGACTCTCTTGTCTCTTTAGCAGCATCCGGCCAGGTGTCTTTTCAGGTCTTGTTCTGAGCTGTATGGACAGCTTTGCCCCGCCAGGATCCATTATGGCGGACTAGGACTTGAAAGAACGTGAGGGCAGGTAGAGGCTTCTGGCCGTAGGATTCTCAGGCATCCATCTTTGCAGTTCTTGGAATAAATCATTCAGTTAGCATCTTCTTCCTCCAGGTTTCTCTGAGCCTCATCAGCTCACCATTGGTCTCACCTCGGTCATCTCCTTTTGCATTCTCTCAGTCCTTGCTGTCATCCTTCTTGCCAGGAGCTTTCTGTCCGTGTTGTGTCCCCGTTGTCTGTCACGTCCTGTCCTGTGTCACGGGTGTGTGCACACACATTTGTGCCGGAGCTGCTCTGCCCTGCCGCGTAGCCTGGTGCAATAGGAGAGGCCCTGGGGAGTTGAAGTTTGTAATGTGGGCTGTACTTGGATTCCAGATGCCATTCCTAGATTGACCTGAGGTGTTTGCAGCTTTTGAGTCATCCTGCAGGTGTTTGACATATATTCTGACTTTCTTTCAGGTGCAGATGCATTGCATCCGTGGCAGAGCCCCCATCCTGGGTGAGGGGGTTCCCACAAGCAGGTCAGTCACCATTTGTCTCTGCAGGGGGAGTGTCAAGTGTGACCCTGTTACAGCGCTGTTTTTTGTCTTTCTTTTTAGGAAGTAAAGCTGGACCCCAGCAGTCAAGTTCAGGACAGTAAGGTGATCAGTAGCATTTCTTGTTGTTAAGGTCTCAATTCCTTGGGCACGTCTAAGTCTCCATTCTCTTTTTTGTGCTTTAGGCAATCCACTCGGAGCCTGCCAAGCCCCCGTCACCAGCTGGCCGACGGACCGGGTTCCCTGCACGTGTGAGCCCTGCGGATGCATTACAGGACCTGGTGAGGAAGCCCTGACCTCTTCTATTTAAAGGTGCCATCCGGGTGGCCTTGGGCACCTGCCAAGGAGTTGTGGTGAGTCGGGGAAGTAGGGAGGAGGAGCGAGGGTCCCCTCAGGTTTCAGCAATGCCACATGACCTCGTCTCCTCTTACCCCAGGCTTACCCCGTGACAATGGCGTCAGCCTCGGAGCGCGGCCAAAGGGTGCGGCCCCAGGAGCCGGGCATTCTTAGGAGAAGGGTGAGTGGCAGAGTTGTTGGGTTTTGGCCAGTGTGCTGCAGAGATCATGCACTGATATTTGCATTTCTTTCATGTAGCTGACTAAGAAACAACAGGGAGTTGTTGAACAACAGTGCCAGCAAGAACTTCCCAGATGTTGAGGCTGCCTTCTTTTGCACCTGACACGGACCCGCATCCCCAGCTGTGCGAGAGATAAGTAGAGGGGTACAACCCACAGGGGGGATGAAAGCGGGGCGCAGGGTAGGGACCCACCGGGAGGGGTTTTTGAGTCCCCTTTGGAGATGGGGGCGTCCATGAAGCGGCCCCTTAGGCCCCATAAAAGCAAAGCCTGACTTTGGGTCCCAGTGCTGAGGCACGCAGGGCAGAGCAGTCCCGGTGTGTATCGTGTCACTTGTCTTTTGTGTGTTATGTGTTGTTTGCATATGTCATGTCTTTTACCTTAGCCCTTTGTGGGGCCTGTCAGAAACCCTGGCATTGTTGTTAGCATCTGCGATCTCTGCATTCCTTGGCCTGGCACCCAGGCCATAGAACTTTGGCCTCAGGAGCTCAGACAGGCATCAGACTCTCTTGTCTCTTTAGCAGCATCCGGTCAGGTGTCTTTTCAGGTCTTGTTCTGCGCTGTGTGGACAGCTGTGCCCCGCCAGGATCCATTATGGCGGACTAGGACTGGAAAGAACGTGAGGGCAGGTAGAGGCTTCTGGCCGTAGGATTCTCGGGCATCCATCTTTGCAGTTCTTGGAATAAATCATTCAGTTAGCATCTTCTTCCTCCAGGTTTCTCTGAGCCTCATCAGCTCACCATTGGTCTCCCGTCGGTCATCTCCTTTTGTATTCTCTCAGTCCTTGCAGTCATCCTTCTTGCCCAGAGATTTCTGTCTGTGTTGTGTCCCCGTTGTCTGTCACGTCCTGTCCTGTGTCACGGGTGTCTGCACACACATTTGTGCCGGAGCTGCTCTGCCCTGCCACATAGCCTGGTGCAATAGGAGAGGCCCTGGGGAGTTGAAGTTTGTAATGTGGGCTGTACTTGGATTCCAGATGCCATTCCTATATTGACCTGAGGTGTTTGCAGCTTTTGAGTCATCCTGCAGGTGTTTGACATATATTCTGACTTTCTTTCAGGTGCAGATGCATTGCATCCATGGCCGAGCCCCCATCCTGGGTGAGGGGGTTCCCCTGAGCAGGTCAGTCACCATTTGTGTGTGCAAGGGGAGTGTCAAGGGTGACCCTGTTTCAGCGCTGTTTTTTTGTCTTTATTTTTAGGAAGAAAATCTGGATCCCAGCAGTCAAGTTCAGGAGAGCAAGGTGATCAGTAGCATTTCTTGTTGTTAAGGTCTCAATTCCTGGGGCAAGTCTAAGTCTCCATTCTCGTTTTTGTGCCTTAGGCCATCCACTCGGAGCACGCCAGGCTCCCATCCCCAGCGGCCGATGGACCGGGTTTGCCGCTCGCATGGGCCCTGTGTGCCGGGTCAGGAACCGCCGAGGAGCTGCGGTGAGTCGGGGAAGTAGGGCGGAGGAGCGAGGGTCCCCTCAGGTTTCAGCCGTGCCAAATCACCTCATCTCCTCTTAACCCAGGCACCCCCCGTGACGACGGCCTCGGTCTCCGAGCGTGCCCGAAGAGTGCGGCCCGGGCAGCTGAGCGTTCTTAGGAGCAGGGTGAGTAGCAGACTTGTGGGGTTTTGGCCGATGGACTGCTGAGATCGGGCACTGATGTTTGGTTTTCTTTAATACAGCTGTCTGAGAGACACCAGCCCGGTGCCAGCAGGACCTTCCCAGCTGACGAGGTGGCCTTTCTTTGCACCCGAGACCGGCATCCCCAGCTGTGCGAGAGATAAGTAGAGGGCCATGACCCACAGGGGGGATGAAAGCAGGGGGCTGATTTGGGAATTACTGGGAGGGGTTTTTTAGTCTGCTTTGGAGGTGGGGGGTGTTCATGAAGCAGCCCCTTAGGCCCCATAAAAGCAAAGCCTGACTTTGGATCTCAGTGCTGAGGTGCACAGGGCAGAGCAGTCCCGGTGTGTCTCGTGTCACTTGTCTTTTGTGTATTATGTGTTGTTTGGAATATGTCATGTCTTTTACCTGAGCCCTTTGAGGGGCCTGTCAGAAACCCTGGCATCATTGTTAGCATCTGTGATCTCTGCATTCCTCGGCCTGGCAGCCAGGCCATAGAACTTTGGACTCGGGATCTCAGACAGGCATCAGACTCTCTTGTCTCTTTAGAAGCATCCGGTCAGGTGTCTTTTCAGGTCTTGTTCTGAGCTGTGTGGACAGCTGTGCCCCGCCAGGATCCATTATGGCGGAGTAGGACTTGAAAGAACGTGAGGGCAGGCAGAGGCTTCTGGCTGTAGGATTCTCGGCCATCCATCTTTGCAGTTCTTGGAATAAATCATTCGGTTAGCATCTTCTTCCTCCAGGTTTCTCTGAGCCTCATCAGCTCACCATCGTCTCCCCTCGGTCATCTCCTTTTGCATTCTCTCAGTCCTCACAGCCATTTTCCTTGCCAGGAGCTTTCTGTCCGTGTTGTGTCCCCGTTGTCTGTCACGTCCTGTCCTGTGTCACGGGTGTGTGCACACACATTTGTGCCGGAGCTGCTCTGCCCTGCCGCATAGCCTGGTGCAATAGGAGAAGTCCTGGGGAATTGAAGTTTGTAATGTGGGGTGTAGTTGGACTCTAGGTGGGATGTGTAGATGGACAGAAGATATCTGGAGCTCTTAAGTTATCCTGCAGCCCTTTGACTTTTGTCCTAACTTTCTTTCAGATGCAGATGGATAAAATCCAGGGCAGAGCCCCCCATCCCAGGTGAGGGGATTGCCCCGAGCAGGTCAGTCACTGTTTGTCTCTGCAGAGGAAGCATAAATGGTGGCTGTTACAGCAATGTTCTTTGTCTCTCTTTTTAGGAAGTCAAGGCAGAGAGCAGCAGTCAAGGCCGAGTGGGCGAGGTGAGCATTGAGTAGCATACAGAAGCAGTTGTTATTGCTGATGTCTCAGTTTTTGTGCAGCTCTAAGCATCTCCTCTTGTTTTTGTTTTCTTTTAGGTGGTCCACGTGCCATCTATCCTGGCCGAGCATATCCGTGCCAGGTGTGTGCAGGCTTAAGGTATTGGTGTGGCATCCTTGTCAGATTTGGGAGGTTGTGTTTTCACAGTATCTCAGCAAATTTTCTGCTTTGTTTCTTTGCAGGTGCTGTTGCTGCCTAGGCACGCCAAGGAACAGAGGAGGGCAGGTGAGTCGGGGTTTAGGCAGGCTGACCCATAGGTGAGCGTTACACAGCAGCATGCTAAGCGTGTACCTTTTTGCAGGTATGTTCTGGGCAGCCTCCGGAGTCAAATCAAGATTTGAGGTGAGCCAGGGCAGTGCTGCGGAGGAGTCCCAAGGATTACTCTCTTTCAGGGCAATAGTCAGGTTTTCTGTTTTGTCTTAGGTACCCAGAGGAGCTTCATAGCCAAAGCTTGGAAACGGCAGCACCGAAGCACACACGGAGAGCGACCGAGGATGGATTTTGTCCGCTCCTCTTCCAAAAGCTAAGTGTCGGGGCCAGCGGTTGGGAGAAGGGGAGAAACCTTTACTCTCACAGGAGGCAATTTGATGTCAGCTTAGCGTAGAGGTCTGTAGTGGGACGGGCTCTCTGGAAGTAAAGGGAGAGGGTTTCCCCTCAGCCTCGCCAGAGCCTTTGCCGGGCAGGGCAGTTCCGACCCATCTCCACATTTTCGCGTACTTTGCGTCGTCCGCCTTCCTTGACTCGACATCGTCACGGATCTTTCCCCCGAGGAGCTCGCCTTCACGTCCGGAGCTACGGCCACGGTCACCCGGCAGTCGGCTTCCTTCTCTAGGCTCGCCGAGCCTCTCGAGCATCCTCTTAACTACTTCGGCACTAACTTCTTTTAACGAGTTCCATTTCATCATCACGTGCTCTTGTCATAGGGCTTTCTTTCCTTTGGCATCATCAGCCTCTGGCTCATCTTGCGTTAGGAATCTCGGGTCCCTGCGGGGACAGTGCCAGGCAGTTGCCACTTGTCTCTGTGTTATGTCATCTGTGTCTGTGTTATGTTGTCCGTGTCTGTGTTATGTCATCTGTGTCTGTGTTATGTCGTCCGTGTCTGTGTTATGTAGTCTGTGTCCATTGTCTTACGTGTCACAGGCCTTTGTTACGTGTCAACGCTTTGTGGGCACTATTCCGTGCCACATCTCCCGTATTCTACTCACGTTCCTTTCCGGATATCCCTTGTTCCGGCATCTTTACATTTTTACTCTTTGAGACAGGAATGTCTCAAAGGGACAAGATGTTCTCATCCATCTTCCTTCTCACTAGCGGCTTTGGTAGTGCCTTTTTTTCCACGCCATTCTCTTGGACTTCTGGAGGAAGCGTCTTACACCCTCCTCACGTAACTGCAGCAGTTCTATAGGTTCCATCTTCCCAAGGGGTATAGGGCTCAAGAATTCGTATCTTCCAGAGAGCTACCTCAAGTCCTGGCTTATACTGTATGTGCTTACACTGTGTGTACCTATGCTGGCTTATACTGTATGTACTTACACTGTGTGTACCTTTGTTGGCTTATACTGTATGTACTTACTTACATTGTGTGTACCTATGTTGGCTTATACTGTATGTACTTACACTCCATGTACACTTGCACTGTATGCGTCGGCTTATATCGTGTGTACTCATGTTGTACCACTTATGGTCGGAGCTGCCCTGCCCTGGCACATAGTCACAGTTAGGTAGAAGAGTTATAAAAACTTTACTGTTCATCTGTCTTTTATGGGATTTTGGGTAGAAAATTTATTGGTCAGAGTGGGGACAAGTCCTAGCTGTCAGCCACTTGTTGACCGCTTCCTGTTGTCTCACAGGTCCCCGAGGCTACTGATTTCCCCAGAATCTACCATTTGACGTCGAGGAGCGGCAGCCAGAAGAAGCGTGGAAGCGCGTTCTTCAGTGTCTCAAGGAAGAGCCGCAGGGAATGTTTAAATGGGAGGAGTGCGTGAGCATGTGTGAGAGCACGTGCCTGTGTCTGTCTGTGTCTGCTCGTCTCTGCGTGTGTGAGTGCATGCTGACTGGATTTAACCGTGTGTGTGACTTTTGCTTTTCATGTTTTTCAACTCATTTGTAAATTGAGAGTAAAAAATCCCTAGCCGGGTTCCCCCCGCCCCGCCGGCTGGGTTTTTTTTTTTCTTTTTTTTTTTCTCCCGGCTGGGTTTTTTTTTCCCCGGTCCTGGTCGGTCAGCGAGGCGACATTCATCGCCAAAGTTTGGGCGCGGACCGTCCAGGGACCGGGGTTCTTGTCGGGCAGGAGGATTTTTTGGAGGCTCCCGGGAACCATGTTCCCGAGGACCAATGATTGCTGGGGTGTAATTTAGCAGTTGTGAGGGGAGGGATGGTGAGTTTGTGTGTCATTTGAAGGGGGTGTTAATGGTAGATGAGTGCTGTTTTTTGTGTGCTTTTGTTGTTTTGGGTGTCCTGTAACAATAAATCCACATGTAATGGAAATAGAAAAAGGTTATCATCTTGTGTTAATATGTGTGTTGTGTTGTATTGCTCTGTATTGCAGGCTGAGCACAGGGTGAACTCTCTCCTCCTTGCTGTGACACCTGGGCTGGCAGGGATGACACAGTGACCTCGGCCGGCCGATGCTGCCTGTGCCATCACCTGGCACTGACGTGTTTGATGAAAATCCTTTTGCTGGGATTTTTCTCCTGAGAAGCCTCAGAACAGAAATGGAACCAATAACAATCTGCTGGCTGTGGAGTGTGGGCTGGAGATGGTTTAGCAACAGGCGCATCTTGGGTTGGTCTCCTGTGCATTGTTTCTACTTGATGACCAATCATGGTCCAGTGGTGTCGGGGCTGTGAGCAGTCCCAGGTTTTTATTATTCATTCCTTTCCAGCTTTTTGATGTCTCCTTGCTCTTTTAGTGTAGTTCTAATATCTCATTTTCTTTTAATATAATAGAGATTGTACAATAATATTTCAGCCTTCTGAAAGGGGGAGTCAAGATTCTCGTCTCCTCCCTTGTCCTGGAGGACCCTCAAACACCACCACAATCAGCGGCCGAGCGGGTTTGTGCGAGCCTCTTAGGAACCCTCGGCCGGTCCCGAGTCGGCAGCCCCGACACGGCCGACAGCGGGGAGACACTCTCTGTGCCCCGAGGGTGCTGAGGGCACCTGGGCTGGGGGCAGACACTCTCTGTGTGTGCCCCGAGGGTGCTGAGGGCACCTGGGCTGGGGGCAGACACTCTCTGTGTGTGCCCCGAGGGTGCTGAGGGCACCTGGGCTGGGGGCAGACACTCTCTGTGTGTGCCCCGAGGGTGCTGAGGGCACCTGGGCTGGGGGCAGACACTCTCTGTGTGTGCCCCGAGGGTGCTGAGGGCACCTGGGCTGGGGGCAGACACTCTCTGTGTGTGCCCCGAGGGTGCTGAGGGCACCTGGGCTGGGGGCAGACACTCTCTGTGTGTGCCCCGAGGGTGCTGAGGGCACCTGGGCTGGGGGCAGACACTCTCTGTGCCCCGAGGGTGCTGAGGGCACCTGGGCTGGTCGCCTTTGCAGCAGAAGAGACACCAGAGACAGCGGTAGAAGATAAAGGGCCGACTCTTAGCAGGGGTTATTCCAAGGCTTTATTAGGAGTCCAAAAGGAGCTCCTGCACCTCCGGGCCTCCTGCCGAGAGCCCCGGGAGATGTGCCAAGGTTACATTTAAAGGGATGTGGAAACTGAAAGTAGATAACATCCTACCAACCATTAAGTGATCCTAAGGGATGGATGCTGGGGGATAGACATATAGGACAGCGTATGGGGCAAGGCTTGGGGGGCTGACTCCCAGCCTCTGGCTCATCACTCGACGACTTGGACCGAAACTTCTGGATGGAGGGGATGGGAGGCTGAGTGATTGACAGAGAGCCAGGGTGGGGGTTTGGGGATGATCTCATCCCGGGAGAGGGATAACACAGGTAAAGGGAGGGGGGTACAGTTTGGGATAAACCATTTGGGAAAAATATGGGGATACAAAACGAAATTAGTTCAAAGTATTACAAAGTATAAAAATGCACTACAGCAGGTTTGGGCAGCACCAAATAAAATGTAATAAAATGCTTTAAAAATAGAAAAATTAAAAATAAAAATAAATAAAATAACAAAATTAATTAAAAACAAATAATAAAAAAAAACAAACTGTAAAGTGCTGTAAAGTGCTGTACAAGTTCCATAAAATGTAGTGCCAGAATGCAAGACCCTCAAACACCACCACAATCACCACCTTAAATTGGTCTGGGAAGCACCAAATAAAATAAAATAAAAAGCTTTAAAAATAGAAAAATATAAAAATTAAATAAAAAACAAAATTAAAAAAATAAATGCTTTAAAAATAGAAAAATTAGAAATAAAAAATAAAAATAAAATTAAAAAAATAAAATGCTTTAAAAAGAGAAAAAAATAAAAATTAAATAAAAAATAAAATTTTAAAAAATGCTTTAAAAATAGAAAAATTAAAAATAACAACTAAATAAAAATAAAATTAAATAAATAAAATAAATGCTTTAAAAATAGAAAAATTAAAAATAAAAATTTAATACAAAACAAAATTAAAAAAAATAAATGCTTTAAAAATAGAAAAATTAAATATAAAAATTAAATAAAAAATTAATAAAATTAAAAGGTTTAAAAATAGAAAAATTAACAATAGAAATAAAAAATAAAAGTAAAAAATAAAAAAAAGGTTTCAAAATATAAAATTAAAAATAAAAATGAAATAATAAAATTAAACAATAAAAAAGCTTTAAAAATAGAAAAATTAAAAATAAAAATAAAAAAGAAATAAAATTAAAAAAATAAGTCCTTTAAAAATAAAAGAATTAAGAATAAAAATAAATAAAAAATAAAATTTAAAAATCAAAAACTTTAAAAATAGAAAATTTAAAAAGTAAAAATTAAATAAAAAACAAAATTAATAAAATAACTGCTTTAAAAATAGAAAAAATAAATATAACATAAAATAAAAAACAAAATTAAAAAATAAATGCTTTAAAAATAAAAAAAATTAAAAATAGAAAAATAAATAAAAAACAAAATTAAGAAAATAAGTGCTTTAAAAATAGAAAACTTAAAAAAAAAGCTTTAAAAATAGAAAAATAGAAAATAAAAACAAAAAAAAATATTTAAAAAGCTTTAAAAATAGAAAAGTTAAAAATTATTAAAAAAATTTTAAAAATCAAATAAATGCTTTTAAAATAGAAATATTAAAAATAAACATTCAATAAAAAACAAAATTAAAAAATATAATAAATGCTTTAAAAATAAAAAAAATAAATATAAAAATTAAATAAAAATTAATAAAATAAAAAGCTTTTAAAATAGAAAAGTTAAAAATAAAAACGAATTTAAAAAATATTAAAAAAGCTTTAAAAATAGAAAAATTAAAAATTAAATTAAAAAAATTAAAAATCAAATAAATGCTTTTAAAATAGAAAAATTAAAAATAAGCATTCAAAAAATAGCAAAAGTAAAAAATATAATAAATGCTTTAAAAATAAAAAAATTAAATATAAAAATTAAATAAAAATTAATAAAATAAAAAGCTTTAAAAATAGAAAAATTAAAAATAAAAATAAAAAAATAAAATTAAAAAAACAGTTTAAAAAGAGAAAAATTAAAACAAAAATTAAAAATAAATTTTAAAAAATAAAAACCTTTAATAATAGAAAAATAAAAAATTAAATATAAATATTTAAGAAATAAAATAAATGCTTTACAAAAAAAATTAAAAAACCAAAAAGGTTTAAAAATAGGAAAATTAAAAATAAATAAAAAACAAAACTAAAAAAATAAAAGCTTTGAAAAAGAAAAATTAAATTTAAAAATTAAATTTAAAAAAATTTTAAAAATCATATAAAAAGCTTTAAAAATAGGAAAATTAAAAATAAAATAAATAAAAAATTTAAAAAAAGAAAAAGCTTTAAAAATAGAAAAATTAAAAAAAAAATTAATTAAAAATACATGAAAATCAAAATAAAAACTTTAAAGTGCTGTCAAGTGCCGTAAAATTTATATAAAACTGTCGTAAAACTGCCGTAAAGCGCGACTGTCGTAAAAGGTGCCGTAAAGCGCGACTGTCGTAAAACTGTCGCAAAAGGTGCCGTAAAGCGCGAATGTCGTAAAACTGTCGTAAAAGGTGCCGTAAAGCGCGACTGTCGTAAAAGGTGCCGTAAAGCGCGACTGTCGTAAAACTGTCGTAAAAGGTGCCGTAAAGCGCGACTGTCGTAAAAAAGGTGCCGTAAAGCGCGACTGTCGTAAAAGGTGCCGTAAAGCGCGACTGTCGTAAAAGGTGCCGTAAAGCGCGACTGTCGCAAAACGTGCCGTAAAGCGCGACTGTCGTAAAACTGTCGTAAAAGGTGCCGTAAAGCGCGACTGTCGTAAAAGGTGCCGTAAAGCGCGACTGTCGTAAAAGGTGCCGTAAAGCGCGACTGTCGTAAAAGGTGCCGTAAAGCGCGACTGTCGTAAAACTGTCGTAAAAGGTGCCGTAAAGCGCGACTGTCGTAAAAGGTGCCGTAAAGCGCGACTGTCGTAAAACCGCACCTTTTCCGACAGTCGCGCTTTACGACACTACCTTTTATGGAACTTTTACGGCAATTTACAGCACTTTACGGATTTTATTTTGGTTTTTAATTATTTTTAATTAATTTTTTTTTTAATTTAATTTTTATTTAATATTTTTTTAACTTTCCTATTTTTCAAGCTTTTTTTTAACCTTTTTTTAGTTTTAATTTTTATATTTTAGAGCATTTATTAAATTTTTTAATTTTCTTTTTTTTAATTTTTAGTTTTAATTTTTATATTTTTAAAGCATTTTTTAGATTTTTTAATTTTTATTTTTATCCTAATTTTTAGTTTTGAGGTTTTTATTTTTAAAGCTTTTTTTAGATTATTTTTTATTTAATTTTTATTTTTGATTTATCTATTTTTAAAGGTTTTTGTTTTATTTTTAAATTTTTTTTAATTTAATTTTTTTTTATTTTTTTTAAAGCATTTATTTTTTTAAATTTTATTTTTTATTTTTTAGTTTTCATTTTTTATTTATAAACTATTTATTTTATTTTTTTAATATTATTTTTATTTCATATTTATTTTTGCTTTATCTATTTTTAAAGCATTTATTTTTTTTAGTTTTTATTTAATTTTTAATTTTTGATTTTTTAATTTTTAAAGCATTTTTTTTTTTTTACTTTTTATTTAATTTTTATTTTTGATTTTTCAATTTTTAAAGCTTTTTATTTTTTTTTTAATTTTATTTTTTATTTAATTTTTTGTTTCAATTTTTTTTTAAGCATTTATTTTATTTTTAATTTTATTTTTTATTTCGTTTTTTATTTTTTGCTTTTTCTATTTTTAAAGCTTTTTTTATTTTTTATTTAATTTTTTGTTTTAATTTTTCTATTTTTAAAGCTTTTTTTTATTTTTTAACTTTATTTTTTATTTCTTTTTTAGTTTTAATTTTTTATTTTTAAACTATTTATTTAATTTTTTAAATTTTTTATTTTATTTCATTTTTATTTTTTGCTTTTTGTATTTTTAAAGCATTTATTTTATTTTTTTATTTTATTTCTTATTTAATTTTTATTTTTGGTCTTTCTATTTTTAAAGCTTTTTTGTATTTCTTTTTAATTTTTAGTTTTAATTTCTTTTAAAACATTTATTTTATTTTTTAATTTTATTTTTTATTGCATTTTTAGTTTTAATTTTCTTTTTTTAAACTATTTTTTTATTTTTTTAATTTTATTTTTTATTTCATTTTTTTTTTTTGCTTTTTCTATTTTTAAAGCATTTATTTTATTTTTTTAATTTTCTTTTTTATTTAATTTTTAGTTTTGATTTTTTTATTTTTAAAGCATTTATTATTTTTTATTTTTTATTTAATTTTTATTTTTGGTCTTTCTATTTTTAAAGCTTTTTTGTATTTCTTTTAAATTTTTAGTTTTAATTTTTTTTAAAACATTTATTTTAATTTTTAATTTTATGTTTTATTTCATTTTTAGTTTTAATTTTTTATTTTTAAACTATTTATTTTATCTTGTTAATTTTATTTTTTATTTCCTTTTTATTTTTTGCTTTTTCTATTTTTAAAGCATTTCTTTTATTCTTTTTATTTAATTTTTATTTCATTTTTAGTTTTATTTTTTCTATTTTTAAGGCTTTTTTTTATTTTTTAATTTTAATTTTTATTTCATTTTTAGTTTTATTTTTTTATTTTTAAACTATTTATTTTATCTTTTTATTTTTATATTTTATTTCCTTTTTATTTTTTGCTTTTTCTATTTTTAAAGCATTTATTTTATTTTTTTAATTTTCTTTTTTATTTAATTTTTAGTTTTGATTTTTTTATTTTTAAAGCATTTTTTATTTTTTATTTTTATTTAATTTTTATTTTTGATCTTTCTATTTTTAAAGCTTTTTTTATTTTTTATTTAATTTTTAGTTTTGATTTTTTTATTTTTAAACATTTATTTTAATTTTACTTTTTATTTATTTTTAGTTTTGTTTTTTCTATTTTTAAAGCATTTCTTTTATTTTTTAATTTTATTTTTTATTTAATTTTTTAGTTTTGATTTTTTTTATTTTTAAAGCATTTCTTTTATTTTTTTAATTTAATTTTTATTTCATTTTTAGTTTTAATTTTTCTATTTTTAAAGCATTTCTTTTATTTTTTATATTTTTTTTTAATTTTTAGTTTTAATTTTTCTGTTTTTAAAGCTTTTTTTTTTTAATTTTCTATTTTTTTATTTTCCCATTTTTAAAGCAGTTATTTTATTTTATTTTATTTTATTTTTTATTTAATTTTTATTTTTAATTTTTCTTTTTATAAAGCTTTTTATTTTATTTTATTTGGTGCTGTCCAGACCAACTCAAGCTGGTGATTGTGGTGGTGTTTGAGGGTCTTGCAGTTACCCCGATTAATAGGTAGAGATGATGTTTGGAGGCCACAGTGTTACAGGTAGGGGTTAAACAGTTTTTTAGGGTCTTTCAGGTGATTTTTCAGGGATTTTTAGGGATCTTTTAGGGGTTTTTTTGCAGGAGTTTTTTAGGAATTCTCTGGAAATGTTTAGGATACCTTTAGGGCTTTTTCAGGGCTTTTAAAATAATTTTTAGGGTGTTTTAATGACTGTCTTACCGGGGCGCCCCAGCCACCCAAGCCACCCCGTGCCAGCGCTGCGGCGCTCCAGCCCAGCCTCTCGTCAGCACCGCCCGTGGTCGCTTCCCCTCTCCTGCCGCCGCCGCTGCATGGCGGGCCGAGCCGCGCCTTCCCCACCGCACCCTCCCGCTTCCGAGCTGCTGGATGGCGTGGCTCCGCCGCCTCCTGCAACCACGGGCGTCCCGACGTTTCCTTCCACGGCCGCAGCCGCAGCCCCGTTCCCGTTCCCGCAGCTCCGCCTCCTCCCGCACACCCCGGCCCGCCCGCCGCCATGATGACTGCCCGCGCCGCGGCAGTGACGGAACCCACGCATGCGCAGTTGCTACAACCCCAGCACCAGTGATATCACTCCATGCCACCTCATCGAACCACAGCGCTGCTTCCGGGATCAGCCGCATGCATGCGCAGTTCTATCTCCAAGGCCCCGCCGCCACCCCCCCACTGCTTTCACCGCAGCTCTGGTACAGCCCGGTCCCGGTTCCGAACCGCTGCGTGCCTCTGTCCGGCCACAGCCGGCATCCCTGTGCCCTGTCACGCCACTTCTGCCGCCACTGCGTCTATACACGGCACCACAGCAGGCGAAAACTGCAGCGCCTTGCACGTATCCTTCCGCGTCTCTCCTTCTGCCGGGCACCGAGAGATCCCCCTGCAGCGCGTAACCCTGAGCAACCGATACCTGGTGTGCCTCCGCGTTTTCGCCTTCACACTCCTAGCACCCAGTGGGACTACTTTGTGTCACGATTTGTCTGCACAGCCACATCCATGCACACAAACCGTGCGAGGAGGAGGAGGAGGAGGAGGAGGCTGGAATATGACAGCTGCTTTAATAAATACAGGACAGACAGAGAATTATTTTGCCTCTGCAAATGCCAGCCCTTTGATCCCAACACAAAAGAATTTCAAAAAAGAACTGTTCCCAAATAGCTCCAGAGTCCCCTCAGTGTTTGGGACAGATTTCTCGACCCACAATTAGACAGTAAACCCTGAAAATTCGCCAGCATTAATGCCAAAATTAGAAAACTCACAAAAATCTTTTGATAATTTTCACCTAACAGACTGGTGTGAAAAACGCCAATCACTTGCTTTTAAAATTTTTGAAAGTTTAATAGTAATAAAATGGTTATAAAAATAGTCATACATTAGAGTAATAATAATTTGGACAATTTGAATTAAGACAGTATGAGACAACAAAAACAAAGAGTTACGGACGTCCGGGTACCTTTTTCTGGGCAGCACAGGCCCGAAAAAGGACCCCCGTTAACAAAGGATTAACCCTTAAAAGCAATAGCCTGTTGCAGAGTCATACACTTCATACATGATGCATAAATTCCATTCAAACACAGGATTCTGTCTGGTCATCATCCACTTCTTCCTTCTAATCCTAACAGTGCCTTGGAGGCAGGAAGAAGTTTGTTTCTTCTGATAAGAGGGCAATAAATTCTTTTTCTCTGAAAGATCCAGGTGTCCTTTGGCCGCTATCTTGCTGCAAGTCCTTTCTTTAAAAAAAGTATCTTACATAGCATCGTTTCTATTTTAACAGTTTTTGTTACCTAAAACTATATTTAACACACTACTTAAGAGAATTAATACAGCATTACTTTCTAACACAACACATATAATATTCATTTTAATATTTCCGAAAAGCCAATCATAAAATACTTGCATTTTTCACAATCCCCACTCTTATTCTTTGTAAATCCTTTGGCTTGAGCAATATTTCTTATGTACTTGCATCTTCTGGACTATGCTGGCAAAATAAAACAGGGGATTACACAAGGAAGAAATATAAAACCAGTTGTAACACATAAAATGAAAGACCTTAATTTCTTCTAATACATTACCCTACCAGCTAGGTTTTAACATTGTTTTCTAATTTTTGGACTGGTACCTCAGTTATTATATGCACATATATATTTTTTTTCTTCTTTGATTTCTTTTGCTTTTTCTAGAATGACTTTTCTGTGCTTATCAATTTCAACAATTTGATATATTAAGCTTTCCACAAACACCCCCTTCTTTGGCCAATAAATAGTCTAAAGCCAACCTATTCTGATACCCTACAGGTTTTGTTTGGCTTAGCTGACTTGATAATAACTCCAATGCCTGGGCAGCTCCATTTGCTATCATTTCTATAACTGCTTGGAGTCTTGTAATACGACTCAATAGATAATTTGGGGTCAATACAGAGTTCAATTCCTGTGCTGGTTTTACTTTTTTGTTTATTATTTGTTTTTTTTACCAAATCTTCTTGAACCATGTCTTCAAGATTAAATTTAAAACAAATCCATCTCTCTCCTTTTAGACATTCAATTCCAAATCTATTACCACATTTTCCTACGTTTCTTGTAATCCAATAATTTACTCCATTTTGCCTACAGGTTCTTAATTTGGATGGGTTATAACAGTGGCTGTTGACATAGGTGTGTGTAGTTAAAGAGGAACTTTGGTTTCTTTCCACGTGATGCTTTCTGCAGCATTTGTGACACGATCTTGCTGGTATCCCGAAAGGGAAAAGAGAACAAATGAGTGCCAGAAGCAGGAATAACAGAGGTCCAGTATGCCTTATACTCCCATCTCCCAGGCCTGTGAGGTTGATACCCACAGCAGGTGTATTTGATCTTCTCGGTGGCAAAATACAGAGGCCAATCTGGTCGTGCCCTCTATTTCCTTGTCACTTTCTCTTAAATAATTTCCAGGCAAATTGGTTTGGACACCCTTTAACTGTGGTCTCTTACCGTTCTTCAGGTATCTCTCATTCACCAGGCACTAATAATTCCCATCCACAAAGCTAAGTTATTACTTGAACACTTTTTGCAATAAGAGCAAAAATGTTGTGAACTTCCATACTAATTATTCTCACAATTCAAGCATTTACTTATAACCCAGCTAGCATGTCCAGTATTGGAATGAATCAAATAAAGTTGACTGATGGAAATGCTAATTCCCCTTCTCCCCTGTACAATTCTCAGGCTAAGGTCAGAATACAAAAACAGGCTTGATCCTTCTATCTGGAGTATTCCTCCCCTAAGGAGATGTTTTATTCAGGCAAGACCAGAATAAAACCAGGCAGTGCTTGAAACCAGTGGCATAAGCGTTGCCTTAATTCTTAATTCTGTATTGTTCTTTGTACATTTCTTGGATCATTTGCCTTTTTCGAAACTATATTACCACTCAGTCCCCATTGGAAAGTCAGTTTGGTATCACCCGGTTTAAATGCGATAGTCCATTCCTCAGGTTTCTTCACAAGTCCTTTGATTCTGCTGGCATGAATTCACCCTCTTTCCGTGATTCTGATTGTTGCTTCAGTAGTACCTGGATAGGACTTCTTAATAGCATAGTAATAAAAGCAAGATAATACTGCATTAACTTTTACCATTCACTTTTCTTCCAAACTTTCTGGGTTTAGCTAAAAGCTTTTTCCACAGCAGCCTCTTCTTCTTCTATCCAGCTGTGCTAATAGCTGCAGAGGCAAATTCTTCTTTTTGTGAGTTACAGTTAGTTAAATAGGAAAAGCTAGACCAATTTTAACACGAGATGTATCACATCTATTGCTTTTTACTTTTTGGGCAGCATTTTATTGTTTTAGCCTTAAAAACCCATTCTTCAGGAAAAAAAAACAAAAACAAAAAAACTTCTTTTTAACAGCAAACAAAACACACAAAAGACCAAAACCCTTCTTACTTAAGAAAAACAAACCACTTTGTGAGGTTTGGAGAGTCAGCAATCTCTGCTTTGATTTTATCTTTTAGTGCTAGCCCCCCTCCCGCTCTTTTCACGGCCTTGCTGTCAATGCCGTGCTGCCACTTCGCTGCAGGGCCAGAGCAGGGGAGAGCAGCCAGGGGCATGGGGACCCTGGGGGCAGCCTTGGGTCCCTTTTGCCCTCTCTCTCTCTTCTTCTCTCTCTTTCTCTTTCCTTCTCTCTCTCTAGTCCCACTTACCGCGGCCGACACTGCCATCCTCAACTCGGGACCCCGGCAGTCTGGGAGCCACCCCGGCAGTTCCACCACGGAGCCAGCGTGCTCCTGCCCGGCAAACCCGTGTGTCCCCTGCTGCCAGCACCGCCGCCGGGTCACCCCTCCATGGATCGGTGCCTGCCGCAGCCTCCGAGACCCCGCCGCTCGTAGGGAGCGGCCAGACACCTCCCAACCTTGACAACCCCAAACCTGGCGTCCCCAGGTGCTCCTGACATTCTTTTCCTTTCTCTAGTCAACTTATCCTCTTTTCCCTTCAAGGAGAGCCCGTTCTGCTAAACCCTTTCTGGAACTCAGTTCAGCATTGAATAACCTCCTAACAACCGTGTGTTGAGACACTTCCCTGCCTTTCATGCAAAAACCCCGCATTCACACCTCTGCTCTCTTCTAGCACCAAGATGTCATCACTTCACATTCTAACATCTCACAGTTTGCTAACCACCTCCCTACTTCAACTTCTCTCTTTCTTCTCTTCTTACCTGTTTTTTTTTGATTCAATACACCTCAGACGGTACGAAGTGAACCTAACTAAATTACTTCCAAAAGTAAGCTTAAAACTTTCTTTTACTAGGATTGCAGTAGCTGTTAAATACCTACTGGCTAGCTGTGGCTTACTGAGTCCAACATCTTTGATATATGAGCTACTAGATAATTTTTTACTCTTCCTTACTCTTGAATTAAAATTTTATGAGGTACTCCATCTTCTGTATTTATGTATACATGATAAATGTCTTTTCAAACAGAGGTAAGCTTAAAGCTGGTACTTAGGCTAGTTTTAACTTAACTCTTTTAATTTAACAATATCTTCTTTGGTCTGTTTTACATCATCTCCTTCTGTCCGTTTTTTTCATACACAAATTTTGCTACTTGTGCTTACCCCTCAATCTATAATATTTCAATAATCTAGGTAATTTTCTGATCTCTCTCTTTGAAGAGGGAGGGAGCATCAATAAAATTCTTGCAATTTTCTCATGGTTGGTTTTCTAGCTACTTTTATTTATTAAGTGTCTAAGATATTTTACCACTGGGTAGTGAGTCTGAGTTCTTTTATTAACCTCCCTTTAATCTTATACTAGTCTATAACTCCCATCAGACTTTACTGGGGGAAAAGGGATATTATGAGGAAACATACAAGGTTCTAATGCCCCATCCTTTATTAGTCCTTCTATTACCGGCTTCAAACCTTCCCGTCCTTCTAAAGATACAGGATACTGACGTACACGTACGGGACAATCTTCTCTCTCAATTGTAACCCTTATCGGGTCGATATTTAATCCTCCCCTATTTCCTTCTCCACCCCAAACTTCTTTGTTGTTTTTTTTTCTTCATCCTCTTTTAAATAATTTTAAAACTCTAGCTGTCATTTTCCCATTTTCTGATATAACTCCTATTTTTAATTGCACTTGTAAGACTCTTCCCAATAAATTGCTACCTGCCCCTGGGACCAATAAGACATCTCCCATCCAAATTTTAGTTTCTTCCCTCAATTACTACATCTTTAATGACCAGAAATGTAAAACTTTCCCTCTTTGCCCCTGTTACTTTCACTCTATGTTTGCTCACACTATAACTTTTTGGAATATTTAACAGGCAGGTTCTCTCTGCCCCTGTGTCTATTACAAATTCTAATTCTTCTTGGCGACCCACTTTTAAAGTTATCACAGGCTCCAGATGGTATTTGTGCCCCCCAGAAAATTAGAGCTTATGACCTCCCTATTCCTCCTCTGTGCCCATCTCTTTAAAGATTTTCAGATCTTCTGCTTACTTAGGACCATTTTCCTATTTCTCTTAAGTTTGTTTATCTATTTAGTTGCGGTTTCGTCTTTCCCCTCGAAAAGCTGTCCCTTAAAAACCTTTTTTTTCCCCCTGTATTTCGCCTCTGATATGCTGTCGCATTTATTCCTTTGATTATGTAATTACAATAATTATTCACGTGTTTACTCCCCTCCTCATTATTTTTACCCCACTCAGGAGGTACAGTTGGCATTTTGTCTTCTCTGGGGGTCCCAGTAGATTATCTTTTTTCCTAAGCTTTTATTTCAGCTGCTCTGATTAATTGCCTTTCTTCCTGAGAAAAATATTATTTTCACTACAGACCACATCTCTTCTGAAGTATAAACGTTTGGACCTAAAAATCGGTCTAATTGTTCAGCTATGCCTACGGGATCCTCCAAATATCCCTTTTATTTATTTCTTAAAATTTCAGACCTCAGACGAAGTCAAAGGAGCATTTCCAAACCCTGGTCTGCCCCCTCCTATGGGAACCTCTTTTAATGGAAATAGACCAATCCCTTTATCCCATTCTTTTTGGATTTTTATCTTCTATAGCTTTTCTCCCGTATTTTTAGGATGAATCAGGAGAGGGCTTTCTTTTACCTGAACTTTTCGTGTTTCGATAAGGTGATTCCTTTAGAGAGTTCCCCTGAGCAGCCGGAGCTGTGGTTACCAAGGGAACGGAGCTCAGGGCAGGACGGGGGAACTCGGCACAGCTCAGGGTCTGGATGCTCCAAAGGCGGGGTCCGCAGCCGGGATCGCCCGAGGGGATCGGCACAGCTCAGAGTCTGGGTGCTCCAAAGGCGGGGTCTGCAGGGGGAATCGCCCGAGGGGATCGGCACAGCTCAGGGTCTCGGTCCTCCAAAGGCGGGGTTTGCAGGGGGAATCGCCCGAGGGGATCGGCACAGCTCAGAGTCTCGGTCCTCCAAAGGCGGGGTCTGCAGCCGGGATCGTCCCAGGGGCTGTTCCGGTGCACACCGAGCCGCAGCGTGGATCGGCCCCACGTGGCTCACGGCGGCTGATCCGGCAGAGACAAAGCCGGCGACTGACCCCGGCTGCAGCGGCGGGAGCCGAGCAGAGTCAGGGCAGCCGGGGATGGGACAGACGGGACCCCCCCTCGGTGCGGTCAGCGCGGTACCCACGGTGCACGCGGCAGGACGGACCCCCCCGCCCCTTCCGCCCGGCACGGCCAGCGGAGCGGCCGCGGGCCAGGCGGCCGGGACCGGGACAGACGGACCGGGACAGACGGGCCGGGACAGACGGGCCGGGACAGACGGGGCAGGCGGCCGGGACCGGGACAGACGGGCCGGGACAGACGCGCCGGGACAGACGCGCCGGGACAGACGCGCCGGGACAGACGCGCCGGGACAGACGGACCGTGCCGGAGCCGGCACAGGGGCTGGGGCAGCCGCGAACGAGTGGAGGAACAAACAGGAATAGATGAGGTAATATTTCGTTCCCAGCCTTATACTTTCACCGTTTTTCTTTTATTGCCTTTAAAAATGTTATTTTCTTACAATCTCCCTCCTGCCCAGCATGTGGCATATCCTTTTTTTTTTCCTGGATTAAACGGTTTTTACAAATAAATCCAGAGCTTACCAAAGCCAACTTCTGCTTGGATACTTCGAAATGGTCGACGAGTTAACTCATGACCTTCTCATGTTGTTTTTCTCACCACCCTTTTATTTATCCTTTGGCAAATTATACATCTTTCAGTTACTTGTTTTTCTACTCCAGAAATCGCAGTGCATCCATAGTTCCTTAAAAAAAATGTTCACACAAAGCCTGAGTATCCCAGTGGGCGTTTTGATACATGTCCTCTGCTATTCCCTAGTAAGCATTTTATTATCTGTCTTCCATCAAGATGTTTCTATTTCCCCCATTTATCTTTTTCGCCACCTATCTTGTTTTAATTCGCCTTTTTTTTTTGCTTCCCTAAACTTTGGAATTTCCAATTTTTCCTCATTTGGAGTTAATATTAACTCTTTCAGCTCCATTTTCTGCTGCATCTTTAGCTTCCTGATCTGCCAAATTATTTCTGGGGTCTTTACCCTGCAAATGCCAACCCTTTGATCCAACACAAAAGAATTTCGAAAAAGAACTGTTCCCAAACAGCTCCAGAGTCCCCCCAGTGTTTGGGACAGATCTCTGACCCAAAAAGAGACACTAAACGCTGAAAATTCGTCAGCATTAATCCCAAATTGGAAAACTCACCAAAATCTTTCGATAATTTTCAACTAGCAGACTAGAATGAAGTCTGAGGCCAGATTTGCAAAGAAGAAAGTCTAAATCCTCTAGCTATGACTGTGCCATTCAGCCAGCAAGCCGCTGGTCCTAGAACACGGGTGGCTATCCCACCTCCTGAGATAAAAGAATTGCAAAAAGCAATAAGGGACGGTGGTATCTGCTCCCCATATTTTAAGCAACTGCTGAAAAGGACAGTCCTGGAAGCACATACACTCACACCAAATGACTGTCAAAATCTTGCTAGTATAATTCTCACAGACTCACAATATATGCTATGGGAACTCAAATGGAAAAGGCTGCTCACAGGGGTACTAGCCACTTATAGACAAAGTACCGATGCAGACCTTCGTACCCTTGTCACGTCTAAGCTGACTGGTGACCCTCCTGATGATCAGAATGATAATCGAGTGAATTTACCCAAAACAGCGTTACATGACATTAAAAAGATGGCTCGCAGAGCCTTTTTGCAAATTCAGCCTGCAGGAAGTTTTGAAAAAGCCCATAATCTGATTACCCAAGACACGTCTGAACCATTTACCACATTTGTGGGCCGGGTAACGCAAAGAGCAGAAAGACAATGCGGCGATGATATAGCTCGCCCAATAATGATACGGGACATTATTGAAAATAATGGCAATGCAGAATGTAAAAGAGTTATCAAAGCCCTAGGAAAAGAAAAACCCACAGTGCCTGAAATGATGGCTGCCTGTAACAAAATTGGGAGTCCACAGCAAGTGGCAATTATCCAGGCAAATGAACTTGGAAAAACTCTAGGAGAAAAAATTGAAAGGGCTCTTACAGCTCAAACAGCGCAAGCAGTCGCACAGGCAGCACAAACAGAAGCTTTACCTGTCAATCAACCAAAGACGAATGTCTGGGTCGCTTTAGCCAGGTCTGCAGGCTCCGATACCATCCGTCTATCTGACACAAGCCCTGACAAACCTTTTTCAACCTGTCTAGTCGGAGTACCTTTCCCAAAGGGTCTTGATAATGTTACTCCCGATAAATATTGGCCATATCATGATCATCACATATCTCCAACTCCCAGCCAGAAACACCAAATTTATATTGATAATTCTAAAGCTGATAAATCTGACCTTCAAGAGCTAGAAATCCTAGGCTCATTAACTATGGGTACCTGTTACTTCTTTCATTTCCTAGGAGAAGACGGCCCTCATTTAAAGGTCACCCCATATCACGCAGCTTATAGCAATATGACTTCTCGTCTCCGTCCGTCCCGACCGTGCTACCGCCCGATACTCCTACAGGTAAAAACTCACTCACTAGCAGGAAAAATCCTTCCAATGCATTTTTTTCTATTTTTATCCTCTGAGTGTCCAACTTCTTTTGCTAAATTTCTACAGAGTTGAACTCAAATTACCATTTCTGACCAGTGCAGAGACAAATGATGAAACATTCCCGAGTTATTCTTACTCTTCATCTTATGGAAGTCCCAGCCAGGACTCAATTTGCATGATCTAACCAAAGTAGACATTTCACAGAAAAGCACTTTCTATAGCAATATTGAAAAACTATAGATTGAGGTAAAACCATCAAGTTTCTGGCCTCACTGGTGCAAAGTCACATGTTGTTTGAAGAGCATCCCACTGAATTTTCTAAAGATGTGTGAATGTGTCATCTGGACCACAGGAGACAAAGCAGGGTTAAAACACTGAGCAAAACTGAAGTTAACAAGCACAAGGTTCATCAACCTTGCACGAGCAGCTTGCAGAAACCTTTCAAGGCTCATCCAATAAAGCCCCGTGGCACTTGGTTCTTCCCCCTCCTCCCAAATCTCCATCCGTCTGAGCCAGCATCAGCAGGGAATTTTGCAGGGAAGCTTGCCAGATAAAATAGCTATATCATCTGCCATTAGTTTTAGAGAGCTCTTCAAAAATAGGTTAAAAATTATTTTATCTATTATTTTTTAGCTGTATCCTAAGTTAGGGATGGGCCAAGTCTTGTGTCTTTGTCTCACAGAAAGGTGGTTCACATGTCCTTTAATATCATATGTGCAAATATTTCCAATCTGCATTCTGCCTTATCAGAAGGCTAATTAATTGCTTTATTATACTATATTACATTACATCTAAACCCAATCTGCCAAGTACTCAACCCCGCACACAACTCGTGACTGTCACCCAACAGTCCCGACACGCACACACACTTGGCCCCGACAGGCCAAGGAAACAAAACACCATCACTTTGGGTGAACAATCTCCACGCTGCATTCTACTTCAGCACAAAGACAGGTACAGCAAATGAGATAAGAATTGTTTTTACTTCCTCTGAGGTTCAGAGAATGTGAATCCCAGAAATATTCTTGGGGAGTGCCTTGCTTTTCTCTGTGAAGAGAAATGGGGTGACAGGTGCACCCTGGCCTCCAGGGCAAAGAATCACGGAACGGTTTGGGTGGGAAGGGACCTTGAGGTTTATCTTTGATTTATGCAACACTTCAACAGGCAAGAGGGGGCTCATCTGCTTCAGAGCTGCTTGCTTTTCTCACACCTTTCACAAGCAAAGCCTGAAGCAAACCCTCCCAAGTTGCCCTATCGACCAGGGGACCCCTCAGCACTCGGCGACGCTGCCGGCAAAACCTCAAACTTTTACTCACACAGGGACGAGGCCGTGCACTCAATTGTAACCCAGATTCTCTTTTTCCCCACAGAATCCTCGAACTTCGTTTTTTCTCTCTGCAGGCCTTTTTGTAAGCACACCGATTCACAGACTACACAAGTTTCACCAGCAGACTTCAGCTAAATCCAAAATTGGTTTCTACCCCGAGTAAAATTTGCAGCCCCCTGTCTCACCTGTGATGTTTGGAATTTTAGGAGGTGGCAGCCCACTGGAGATCAAAGGTCCCGGGCAGGGTGCAGGCCCACGGACACAGATGCCATCCCTTTTCCAAGGGAAACTAAACTCATCACCCCAGTTTCCTTACATCAGTTTGCCAAAGACGTTCGGCACTCCCAGGTCACTCAGAGTTCTCGTTGGCTGCAGACTGGGTCTTGGAGTTACGGAGTTACGCCTCCTCCTAACACTCACCTCCCCACCTCAGCCCCCTACTGCTGCGTCCCCTTCTCCGCCCCTAACCCTACTCTGTTTTCCAGCCCGCCCTTGCTCCATCCCTCACACTCTGCCCTTAACCCGTCCCACCACACTTCCCGCTCCATCCGTTACTTCACCCACCGCCCACCCGTGAGTCCCCCGCAGCAGCACGCAGGAGCCCGAACCCTCGGAGGACGGCGCGGCTCTCGCAGCAGGACAACACCCAAGCGAGACAGGCAGGGACAACGTCTGTGGGCTGCAGGGTGTCACAAGGGGCTGCGGGCTGAGGGGAGGGGGCTGGAGGGTGACACAGAGGATGGGGGGAGCTGAGAGGCAGAAGGGGGCGTTAGGAGCAACTGGGGGGCTCCAGGGTGGCACAGAGATGCTGAGAGGCTGGGAGCGGGGAACTTGAGGGTGACAAGAAAAGGGTGAGGGGGAGCAGATGCCTTGAGGGGCAAAGTGGGGGCTGCTTGAGGGTGACAGGTGAACCACCCCTTACACCACCCCTAACCTTACCCTAAAAACCACCCCTAACCAGGTGGAGAGTGCACGGTGGAGGCCAGGGGGCCAAGGGACAATGTCAGAGGTCTCGGGGTGGCACGCAGACATTGCGGGCTGAGGGGCAAGGAGGGGGAGGCTTGACAGACGGAGAGCTCACACCGAGGGTTAGGGGTACAAAGGACACAGGGTACCAGGTAGGGTTAGGGGACAGGTGCAGCAGCCCTCAACCCAACTCCAAGGTCACCCTAAAGAGCACCCCTAGGACCCCAGTTTTCCCCAACAGCAGCACAAGGCAGTAACCCCAATGCTGGGACATCCCCAGAACTCTCCCAGCAGCTGCAGGCAGCAACCCTAATAAAAAGGTAGCAATGATGTTTGTGGTCTAGAGAGTGACAGGTAGGAGTTGGAGGCTGAGCAGTTTTTTAGGGGTTTTTTTAGGGTTTTTCTCACAGCTTTAAAAGGATATTTTAGGGCTTTTTTGGAGGAGTTTTCCAGGAATTTCCTGGGAACATTTAGGATACTTTTAGGGCTTTTTCAGGGCTTTTAAAAGATTTTGTTAGGGTATTTTAAGGGTTTTCTTAGTAGTTTTAAGAATTGTTTGTGGGGGGGAGTTGGGTGTTCTTGGGGGTTTTTTAGGACTATTGAGGGTATGTGTAGGACATTTTAGGGCTAGGGTATTTTTAGGGTTTTTGAGGGAATTTTTAGGCTTTTTTAGGGTCTTATCAGGGCATTTTAAGGATTTTTGGGATATTTTTAGAGCTATTTTTGGATTATTTAGGGTATATTTAGGGATTTCTAAAGGTTCTTTGGGGATTTTTAGGGGTTTTTTTAAATTAGGGTATTTCCAGTGTATTCTAACAGCGTTCTGAGGCTATTTTTAGGTTTTCATGGGGTTTTTAGCACATTTTGAAGATTAGGGGGTTTTCAGGGAATTTTTAGGTTTTTTTAGGGTTTTTCATGGCACAACACATGGAGGCTGAGGGGCAGCTCGAGGGGCACTGTGGGGGCTTGAGGGTGACAGAGGCTGGGAGCTGAGGGAGGAACAGGGAGAGGGGACAGCGGGTGACACACAGAGATGCTGAGGGTCGCAGGGGCAGCTGTAGGGTGACACAGAGAAGCTGGGGGCTGAGGGGCAAAGGAGAGGGGTCAAGGGTGACACACAGGAGCTGAGGGCTGGGGGGCAGAGGGACCAGTTGAGGGGTAAAGGGAGAGGGCTTGAGGGCTGGACAGTCCAGTGGAGATCAGGGGTGCAGGGTACAGCTGTACCACCCCTCACCCCAGCCCTAACCTCAGCCTAAGCAGCCACCCTGAAAACAGCCTTTTCCCCCAACAGCAGCACAACCCAGCAACCCTAACAGCGAGACCAGACAGCAACCCTCACACAGCAGCACAATGACAGAACCCTCAGAGGACAACAGACCCACTGCAAAAAGGTAGGGACGACATCTGTGGGCTAGACAGCAAGAGGTAGAGTTCGGAGACTGAGCACGTCTTTGTGAGGCTTTTTTTCCAGGACTTTTAAAGGTATTTAGGGGATTTTGGAAGGAACTTTTCTAGGATTACTTAGGGTATTGTTGGGGCTTTTTCAAAGCCATTTTATGAGTCTCTAGCATATTTTGAAGATTACGGTCAGGGTCAGAGGAAACACCCTCAGAAAAGGCAGAGTTTTAGGACTGCAGCGGAATGCTTGAGCAAGGGGCCAGCAGTGGCACAGCGGGTTGGGTCCCACGCCGCCAGTCCGAAGGTTGTAAGTTTTAGACCCCGCTAAGTTGTTGTGGTTAGGGTTAGATGCTCTCAGCTTTGGTCTGGGAGAACTTCAGCACAGAAAAACTCACCCCCCGCGTCTCCCAATGCCAGTTTGCAGGAGGTGCTCGGCACTGCCAGGGCAGCCCGAGTTCTCGGTGGGGGCAGCTTCGCTCCCCGAGAAATCCCGTGCTGGCCCTCTTCCCCGTAAAGCCAAACTCACCCCCGCTGCGCGTCGACGTCCGTTCGCAGGAGGCACGTGGCACTCCAAGGGCGGCGAGAGTTCTCGGCGTCGGCAGCCGCGGTCCGGGGCACACAGAGAGGAAAGACGGTTAATTTCCTTAGAAAGGGAAGTCTGGCAGCCCATGGTTTAAGGGGCAGACGAAGGGCTGTGCAGGGGAAGGAACTCCTCACAGGACCTTTCTTCACCTCAAGCCCACTCCAAGGTCTAGCACCCCCCGTCTGCCCAGGTGCTTTCAGAGGGTTACCCAGGCACACCCGCACAGGGAGCCACTAGTCCAGAGGGGCTAACGGGGGCATCCCAAGGGTCCCTCCAGGAACTACGGTCGGAGCATCCAGCACGGACCAAGGAGCAGCCGGAGCCACCCGGGCACGGAGCATCACTTTGAGAAAATGCCAAGGGAAGAGCCCTTTTGCCAAGGGGCAGCATCTGAGCAGGCCAGGCAGCATGTGGGGTTCCAGGAGAGAGCTTTCAACTTTCCCCTTTTACTTTGTCAGTCCCTCCCCAGGGCCCCCAGACCCCCCACAGCACTCCCAGAAAGGAGAGGGGTTATTAGGAGAAAAAGGGTTTAGAAAAAAGGGAAAAAGCTTCCTTTTCCTTTATTTTTTGTGTTCAAACTGGGAGGAACTCTGCTTCCCCTGCAATTTTAATGGTCTCAGTTGAAAGAATCCCTGCCTTTTCTATGGTGTTAGGGGTGTTAATTGACAGGGAGTCCTCATTTTCTATTATTTTCCAGTTTAAGTAGAAGGGGAAAATCTTGACAATGTTTCTTATGGGTTTGAATTAAGGGTAGCCACCCCCTTTTTGTTGTCCTGAGGCCTAAATTGAGGGAGAAACCCAGCTATTTCTGCATAAGACTTTGAACTGAGGGAAAAATCCCTCTTTTTTTCATCACTGGAGAGATATAAAGTGAGGAAAAACCCTCTTTTCCCAGTATTAAGAAGAATAAATTAAAGGGCAGAAGCTATTTATTTGCTATTGTATTAGTTTCAGTAGAGGTAACTGCCCCATTTCCTCTGTTTAAGGGGTGCACTGGAAGGAAGCTCTGCCTTTTTCAGCATTTTAAGCGTTTAAAACTACATTTCACGGCCCTTCTTTCTGTGCCATAGGACCAAGTATCTCAGAGCAGGGTGAGCCTGGCATGCACTTAACCCTTACACTGCCTGGGAAGCTTTTATTTATCTTATTGTTACTTATAAAGTAGATAGGCCTAATTAGAGGTCCCAAGGAGACTTAGACTATTCATATCATAAGCATTCTTTTCCACCCAGCATAGTCACACATGAAGTACTACTTAGGAGCCACTAAGAAATAATTATGTAAGTTAACAGCAAATCGCCCAATTTATCTAGTTATGCTGCCTAAACAGAAACTTTTATTTCTTACCAGTTTTCTGCCCATTTACTCCAAGTAGTTGTTGCAAAAAAAGAAAGCACTGTTATTTTTCTGAAGAGTTTTCTTCTATAACAAGCCCTTGGCTCCCCTTGACTTCAAGTCAGAGGAGCCAAACAGCAGCAGCTGCTCTGAGGGTTTTTATACCCGGTGGGATCAGCCCCCTCCCTTTTCCCGGGTGCCATGGGAACGAGAGGCGGGCACCATCAGGGGTATATTAACCCCAGCCTTTGCTCAGGGCCTTCATTCCCCCTCTGGGAGGTGCTAGGATAAGAGCTCTCCTCTCATTTCAGTGAAGAAGCTCTTTCAGCTTCTCTCAGCTTGTTTTCAGCAGGTGTTTCTGGGCATCTAAAACAACAGAGGCTTTGAAGATACTGTGAAGAAAACAGCCTGGAATACAGGGAGTATTTAAGTTCACAATTTTGGGTTTTGTGTTTAGGGGTGGTAAAGCGCATATGTAATTTCTGGTTTTGTTCTTATTTTGTTTTGTATTTTTTTTAGGAGGAGCGCAGCTTTCAGAGGCTCCAGGTTGTGACAATTGCAACGCTTTTTTCAGCAGATTCATCGTGTCACAAGAAGGATCTGTCCAGCGTCCAAGATGACGTTTGAGATTGAGGCTTCAGGTGAGTTGAGGATTGTGACTGGGAGAGGGAGGGTGAGCGGGTATCCAGTTAGGAGTTATTGTTGGGGGGGTGGTTTTGAAGGCAGCAGGGTGAGAAAGGGTGATTATTTGAGCCCCCCACCCAAGGCCTTTTAGAAGCCGAGCAGAGGCATTCACACGTCTTACAGCACACAAGGTCATCCACTGCCCTCACAGGAATGCCATTTCACTTTGCCTTTCTCTTACCCAGGTACCACTCATAATAACGGCCACAGCCTTGGAATCAGGATGAAGCCGGAGCCTGAAGGAGCCAGGCACGCTCAGGAGAGGGCAAGTAGCCGACTTGCCGGGATTTGGCCCACACAACTCTGTACTCATACTTTGGTTTTGTTTTTCTTTATTGTAGCTGACCGAGAGGCTAACAGGCCATCACGGGGCCCTCCGAGGCAGACTCATTTCAGGCGCAACGTGGATCCTCATCACCGATCATCCAAAAGATAAGTCAGGGCCACGGCCTGGAGATGGCACAATGGGAGAGCAGCAGGTCGGGAGTTCCTGGGACAGATTTAAAAATTAGCAGAGGGAAAAGCAATCTCCTCCAAGGGGCCTCTTAGGACAGCTAAAGGGAGAGGCTCTACTTGTGACGGCAGCTTTCAGGCGGGCAGCGCAGAACAGTTCCGGTCCACGTCGTGTCGTCCGGCGTACTGTGTTACCTAGCGTGTCTTTGGGGTCCCTTTTGCCTTTTCCCCTCGAGACCCTCACCACAAGCATGCTGTGTTGTGTTTGTTGTCCCCCTGTTTGTCACGTTCCGTGTCACGGGTGTCCGCACACATTTGTGCCGGAGCTGCTCTGCCCTGCCCTGCCGCATAGCCTGCTGCAACAGGACAAGTCCCAGGGACTCGCAGTTTGTGGGGCGTTGCCAGACTCTAGATGATATTCCTAGATAGACAGGAGATGTTTGGAGCTGTGAAGTTATCCCGCAGGCCTTTGACCTTTGTCCTCACTTTCTTTCAGACGCAGAAGGATAAAATCCAGGGCAAAATCCATCCACCCATCCCGAGTGAGGAGGTTCCCCCGAGCAGGTCGGTCACCGTTTGTCTCTGCGGGGGGAGTGTCAAGTGTGACTCTGTTACAGCTCTGGTCTTTTTCTTTTTAGGAGGTAAAGCTGGATATCGGCAGTCAAGATGAGGTGGTCAAGGTGAGCATTGAGTAGGGCACAGAAGCAGCTGTCATTCCTCCAGTCTCACTTTCCACTGCAACTCTAAGGTTCCCTTCCTGTTTCTGCGTTTTAGGCAATGCTCTCGGAGTACGCCGAGCCCCAGTCACCAACCGGCCGACGCACCGGGTGCGCCGCTCTCCCGAGCCCTGCAGAAGAATCACGGGACTCATCAATGCAGTCTCTGCCTTTTCTGTTTAAAGGTGTCACCAGGGTAGCCTTGGGCACCGGCCGAGGAGTCACGGTGAGTCGGGGAAGTAGGGAGGAGGAGCGAGGGTCCCCTCAGGTTTCAGCCATGCCAAATCACCTCATCTCCTCTTACCCCAGGCTTACCCCGTGACAACGGCATCAGCCTCGGAGCGCGGCCGAGGGGGGGGCCCCAGGAGCCAGGCATTCTTGGGAAAACAGTGAGTGGCAGAGTTGTTGGGTTTTGGCCAGTGTGCTGCAGAGATCGTGCATTAATATTTGCATTTCTTTCATGTAGCTGACTAAGAAACAACAGGGAGTTGTTGAACAACATTGCCAGCAGGAACTTCCCAGATGTCGAGGCTGCCTTCTTTTGCACCTGACACGGACCCGCATCCCCAGCTGTGCGAGAGATAAGTAGAGGGCTACAACCCACAGAGGGGATGAAAGCGGGGCGCAGGGTAGGGACCCACCGGGAGGGGTTTTTGAGTCCCCTTTGGAGATGGGGGCGTCCATGAAGCGGCCCCTTAGGCCCCATAAAAGCAAAGCCTGACTTTGGGTCCCAGCGCTGAGGCGCGCAGGGCCGAGCAGTCCTGGTGTGTATCATGTCACTTGTCTTTTGTGTATTATGTGTTGTTTGGATATGTCAGGTCTTTTACCTTAGGCCTTTGAGGGGCCTGTCAGAAACCCTGGCATCATTGTTAGCATCTGCGATCTCTTCATTCCTCGGCCTGGCACCCAGGCCATAGAATTTTTGACTGGGGAGCTCAGACAGGCATCAGACTCTCTTGTCTCTTTAGCAGCATCCGGTCAGGTGTCTTTTCAGGTCTTGTTCCGAGCTGTGCGGACAGCTCTGCCCCGCCAGGATCCATTATGGTGGACTAGGACTCGAAAGAACGTGAGGGCAGGTAGAGGCTTCTGGCCATAGGATTCTCGTCATCCATCTTTGCCGTTTTTGGACTAAATCATTCAGTTAGCATCTTCTTCCTCCAGGTTTCTCTGAGCCTCATCAGCTCACCATCGGTCTCCCCTCGATCATCTCCTTTTGCATTCTCTCAGTCCTCGCAGCCATTTTCCTTGCCAGGAGATTTCTGTCCGTGTTGTGTCCCCGTTGTCTGTCACGTCCTGTCCCGTGTCACGGGTGTCTGCACACACATTTGTGCCGGAGCTGCTCTGCCCTGCCCCATAGCCCGGTGCAGTAGGAGAAGTCCTGGAGAATTGAAGTTTGTAATGTGGGGTGTAGTTGGACTCTAGATGGACACAAGATATCTGGAGCTCCTAAGTTATCCTGCAACAGTTTGACTCTTGTCCTAACTTTGTTTTCAGATTCAGATGGATTAAATCTGTGCCAGAGGGCCCGATCCCGGGTGAGTGGTTTCCCCCGAGCAGTTGAGGCACCATTTGTCTCTGCAGCAGAAGTGTACGTGGTGACTCTGTTACAGCTCTCTTCTTTGTCTTTCTTTTTAGGAAGTAAATCTAGATACCAGCAGTCAAGGTGAGCAGTGGAGAGAAGTAGTTGTTATTGCTCCGGTCTCAGTTTCTGGTGCTGCTCTAAGCTTCCATTCTCTTTTTTGTGCTTTAGGCCATCCACTCGGAGCCTGCCAAGCCCCCGTCACCAGCCGGCCGATGCACCGGGTTCCCTGCACATGTGTGCCCTGTGGATGCATTACAGGACCTGGTGATGAAACCCTGAACTCTTCTATTTCAAGGTGCCATCCAGGTGGCCTAGGGCAGCTGCCAAGGAGTTGCGGTGAGTCGGGGAAGTAGGGAGGAGGAGCGAGGGTCCCCTCAGGTTTCAGCCATGCCAAATCACCTCATCTCCTCTTAACCCAGGCACCCCCCGTGACGACGGCCTCGGTCCCCGAGCGTGCCCGAAGCGTGCGGCCCGAGCAGCTGAGCTTTCTTAGGAGAAGGGTGAGTAGCAGACTTGTGGGGTTTTGGCCGATGGACTGCCGAGATCGGGCACTGATGTTTGGTTTTCTTTAATACAGCTGTGTGAGAGACACCAGCCCGGTGCCAGCAGGACCTTCCCAACTGGCGAGGCGGCCTTTCTTCACACCCGAGACCGGCATCCCCAGCTGTGCGAGAGATAAGTAGAGGGCCACGACCCACAGGGGGGATGAAAGCAGGGGGCTGGTTTGGGAATTACTGGGAGGGGTTTTGAGTCTCCTTTGGAGATTGGGGGTGTTCATGAAGTGGCCCCTTAGGCCCCATAAAAGCAAAGCCTGACTTGGCATCACAGCGCTGAGGCACACAGGGCAGAGCAGTCCTGGTGTGTATCGTGTCATTTGTCTTTTGTGTATTATGTGTGTTTGGATATGTCTTTTACCTTAGGCCTTGGAGGGGCCTGTCAGAAACCCTGGCATCATTGTTAGCATCTACGATCTCTTCATTCGTCGGCCTGGCAGCCAAGCCATAGAACTTTGAGCTTGGGAGCTCAGGCATCAGACTCTCTTGTCTCTTTAGCAGCATCCGGTCAGGTGTCTTTTCAGGTCTTGTTCTGAGCTGTGTGGACAGCTATGTCCCGCCAGGATCCATTATGGCGGACTAGGACTGGAAAGAACGTGAGGGCAGGTAGAGGCTTCTGGCCGTAGGATTCTCGGGCATCCATCTTTGCAGTTCTTGGAATAAATCATTCGGTTAGCATCTTCTTCCTCCAGGTTTCTCTGAGCCTCATCAGCTCACCATCGGTCTCCCCTCGGTCATCTCCTTTTGCATTCTCTCAGTCCTCACAGCCATTTTCCTTGCCAGGAGATTTCTGTCTGTGTTGTGTCCCCGTTGTCTGTCACGTCCTGTCCCATGTCACGGGTGTGTGCACACATTTGTGCCGGAGCTGCTCTGCCCTGCCACATAGCCTGGTGCAATATGAGAAGTCCCGGGGACTTGGAGTTTGTAATGTGGGGTGTAGTTGGACTCTAGATGGACACAAGATATCTGGAGCTCTTAAGTTATCCTGCAACAGTTTGACTCTTGTCCTAACTTTGTTTTCAGATTCAGATGGATTAAATCTGTGCCAGAGGGCCCGATCCCGGGTGAGTGGTTTCCCCCGAGCAGGTGAGGCACCATTTGTCTCTGCAGCAGAAGTGTACGTGGTGACTCTGTTACAGCTCTGTTCTTTGTCTTTCTTTTTAGGAAGTAAATCTGGATACCAGTAGTCAAGGTGAGCAGTGGAGAGAAGTAGCTGTTATTGCTCCGGTCTCAGTTTCTGGTGCTGCTCTAAGGTTCCATTCTCTTTTTTGTGCTTTAGGCCATCCACTCGGAGCCTGCCAAGCCCCCGTCACCAGCCGGCCGATGCACCGGGTTCCCTGCACGTGTGAGCCCTGTGGATGCATTACAGGACCTGGTGATGAAACCCTGAACTCTTCTATTTCAAGGTGCCATCCAGGTGGCCTAGGGCAGCTGCCAAGGAGTTGCGGTGAGTCGGGGAAGTAGGGAGGAGGAGCGAGGGTCCCCTCAGGTTTCAGCCGTGCCAAATCACCTCATTTCCTCTTAACCCAGGCACCCCCCGTGACGACGGCCTCGGTCCCTGAGCGTGCCCGACGTGTGTGGCCCGAGCAGCTGAGCATTCTTAGGAGAAAGGTGAGTAGCAGACTTGTGGGGTTTTGGCCGATGGGCTGCCAAGATCGGGCACTGATGTTTGGTTTTCTTTAATACAGCTGTCTGAGAGACACCAGCCCAGTGCCAGCAGGACCTTCCCGGCTGACGAGGCGGCCTTTCTTCACACCCGAGACCGGCATCCCCAGCAGTGCGAGAGATAAGTAGAGGGCCACGACCCACAGGGGGGATGAAAGCAGGGGGCTGGTTTGGGAATTACTTGGAGGGGTTTTTGAGTCTTCTTTGGAGGTGTGGGCTGTCCATGAAATGGCCCCTTAGGCCCCATAAAAGCAAAGCCTGACTTGGCATCACAGCGCTGAGGCACGCAGGGCAGAGCAGTCCCGGTGTGTATCGTGTCACTTGTCTTTTGTGTGTTATGTGTTGTTTGGATATGTCATGTCTTTTACCTTAGGCCTTGGAGGGGCCTGTCAGAAACCCTGGCATCATTGTTAGCATCTGCGATCTCTGCATTCCTCGGCCTGGCACCCAGGCCATAGAACTTTTGACTGGGGAGCTCAGACAGGCATCAGACTCTCTTGTCTCTTTAGAAGCATCCGGTCAGGTGTCTTTTCAGGTCTTGTTCTGAGCTGTGCGGACAGCTCTGCCCTGCCAGGATCCATTATGGCAGACTAGGACTTGAAAGAACGTGAGGGCAGGCAGAGGCTTCTGGCCGTAGGATTCTCGGGCATCCATCTTTGCCGTTTTTGGACTAAATCATTCAATTAGCATCTTCTTTCTCCAGGTTTCTTTGAGCCTCATCAGCTCACAATTGGTCTTACCTCAGTCATGTAATTTTCTGTCCTTGTGCTCCTTGCAGTCATGCTTCTTGTCTTGAGATTTCTGTTCGTGTTGTGTCCCTGTTGTTTGTCACATCCTGTCTGTCCTGTGTCACGGGTGTGCGCACACATTTGTGCCGGAGCTGCTCTGCCCTGCCGCATAGCCCGGTGCAATAGGAGAAGTCCCGGGGACTTGAAGTTTGTAATGTGGGGTGCAGTTGGACTCTAGGTGGGATTTGTAGATGGACACAAGATACCTGGAGCTCTTAAATTATCCTGCAACAGTTTGACTTTTGTCCTAACTTTATTTCAGATGCAGAAGGATAAAATCCAGGGCAGAGCCACCCATCCCAGGTGCGGGGATTCCCCCGAGCAGGTGAGTCCATGTTTTTCTCTGCAGAGGAAGCCTAAATGGTGGCCGTTACAGCATTGTTCTTTGTCTCTGTTTTTAGGAAGTCAAGGCCGAGAGCAGCAGTCAAGGCCGAGTGGGCGAGGTGAGCATTGATTATCGTACAGAAGCAGTTGTTATTGCTGAGGTCTCAGTTTTGGTGCAGCTCTAAGCGTCTCCTCTTGTTTTTTTTTTTTAGATGGTCCACTTGCCGTCTCTCCTGGCCGAGCACGCCTATGCCAGGTGGGCGAGAGCTTAAGGTATCGGCGTGGCATCCTTGTCAGATTTGGGAGGTTGTGTTTTCACAGAATCTCAGCATGCTTTTCCGCTTTGTTTTTTTGCAGGTGCCGTCGCTGCCCTATGCCCGCCCAGGAACAGAGGAGGGCAGGTGAGTCGGGGTTTTGGCAGGCTGACCCATAGGTGAGCGTCACACAGCAGCATGCTAAGCGTGTACCTTTTCTTTTCGCAGGTATCTTCCAGGCACCCTCCAGAGTCAAATCAAGATTTGAGGTGAGCCGGGGCAGCGGCGCGGAGGAGTCCCGGGGATTACTGTTGTCGAGGGCAATAGTCAGGTTTTCTGTTTTGTCTCAGGTACCCTGAGGAGGCTCGTAGCCAAAGCTTGGAAACGGCAGCACCGAAGCACACACGGAGAGCATCTCCACGTCCACGTCCGACCGAGGATGGATTTCGCCCACTCCTCTTCCAAAAGCTAAGTGTCGGGGCCAGTGGCTGGGAGAAGGGGAATAGCCTTTACTCTCACAGGAGGCAATTTGATGTCAGCTTAGCAGAGAGGTCTGTAGGGTCATGGGCTCTCTGGAAGTAAAGGGAGAGGGTTTCCCCTCAGCCTCGCCAGAGCCTTTGCCGGGCAGGGCAGTTCCGACCCATCTCCACATTTTCGTGTACTTGGCGTCGTCCACCTCCCTCGACCCGACATCGTCACGGACCTTTCTCCCGAGGAGCTCGCCTTCGCGTCCAGAGCCACGGCCACGGTCACCCGGCGGTCCGCTTCCTTCTCTAGGCTCGCCGAGCCTCTCGAGCATCCTCTTAACTACTTCGGCACTAACTTCTTTTGACGAGTTCCATTTCATCATCACGTGCCATCGTCATAGGGCTCCCTTTCCTTTGGCATCATCAGCCTCTGGCTCATCTTGCGTTAGGAATCTCAGGTCCCTACGGGGACAGCGCCAGGCAGTTGTCACTCGTCTCTGTGTTATGTCGTCCGTGTCTATGTTATGTCGTCCGTGTCTGTGTTATGTAGCCGGTGTCTGTCGTCTTCCGCGTCACAGGCCCTTGTCACGTCTCGACGCTTTATCGGCACTATTCCGTGCCACATAGGCCATATTGTACTCACGTTCCTTTCCGGATATCCTTTATTCCAGCATCTTTAGTTTTACTCTTTGAGACAGGAAGGGACAAGATCCTCAAAGGGACAAGATGTTCTCATCCGTCTTCCTTCTCACTACCGGCTCCGGTAGTGCCTTTTTTTCCCCGCCATTGTCTCGAAGTTCCCGAGGGAGCGGCTTACACCCTCCTCACGTGACCGCACGAGTTCGATAGGTTCCATCCTCCCGAGGGGTATAGGGCTCAAGAGTTAATCTTCCAGAGAGCTCTCTCAAGTCCTGGCTTACATTGCATGTACCTATGTTGGCTTATACTGTCTGTACTTATATTGTGTGTACCTATGCTGGCTTATACTGTATGCACTTACACTGTGTGTACCTGTGTTGGCTTATACTGTATGTACTTATCCTGTGTGTACCTATGCTGGCTTATACTGTATGCACTTACACTGTGTGTACCTGTGTTGGCTTATACTGTATGTACTTACATTGTGTGTACCTATGCTGGCTTATACTGTGTGTCCTTACAGTGTGTGTACCTATGCTGGGTTATACTGTATGTACTTATACTGTATGTACCTATGCTGGCTTATACTGTATGTCTTTACACTGTGTGTACCTATGTTCGCTTATACTGTATGTACTTATATTGGCTTGTACTGTATGTACTTACATTGCGTGTATCTGTGTTGGCTTATACTGTATGTACTTACATTGTGTGTACCTTTGTTGGCCTATACTGTCTGTACTTATACTGTATGTACTTACACTGTGTGTACCTATGCTGGCTTATACTGTATGTACTTACATTGTGTGTACCTTTGTTGGCCTATACTGTCTGTACTTATACTGTATGTACTTACACTGTGTGTACCTATGCTGGCTTATACTGTATGTACTTATATTGTGTGTGCCTATGCTGGTTTATACTGTATATACTTACACTGTACCACTTATGCTCGGAGCTGCCCTGCCCTGGCACGTAGTCACAGTTAGGTAGAAAAGGTATAAAAACTTTACCGTTCATCTGTCTTTAATGGGGTTTTGGGTAGAAAATTTATCGGTCAGAGCAGGGAGAAGTCCTAGCTGTCAGATAGCCACTCATTGACCGCTTTCTGTTGTCTCACAGGTCCCCGAGGCTCCCGATTTTCCCAGAATCTGCCATCTGACATCAAGGAGCGGCAGCCAGAAGAAGCGTGGAAGCGCTCTCTCCATCGTCTCGAGTAAGGGCCACACCGAGCACGTAAGCGGGAAGAGCGTGAGTGAGAGTATGTGTCTGTCTGTGTGTGTGAGTGCATGCTGACTGGATTTAACCTTGTGTGTGTGACTTTTGCTTTTCAGGTTTTTCAACTTATTTTTAAATTTAGAATAAAAAATCCCCAGCCGGGGGGTTTTTTTTTTTTTTCCCCCCGGCTGGGTTTTTTTTTCCCGGGTCCCGGTCGGTCAGCGAGGCGAGGTTCATCGCCAAAGTTTGGGCGCGGACCGTCCAGGGACCGGGGTTTTCGTCAGGCAGGAGGATTTTTAGGAGGCTCCCGGGAACCAAGTTCCCGTGGAGGGGCGTGAGTGTGTGCCGAGGAGGAGCAGAGAGGTTGAGGTGTGAGTCAGCATGGGTGTGCGTGTAAGCTGAAGGCAGTGTGTGTGTGTTGAAGGGTTCTAGGGTTGTAACCTTGTCTGAGTTTTGCTTTTCAGGTTTTTCAACTCATTTTTAAATTTAGAATAAAAAATCCCCAGCCGGGGGGTTTTTTTTTTTTTCCCCCCGGCTGGGTTTTTTTTTCCCGGGTCCCGGTCGGTCAGCGAGGCGAGGTTCATCGCCAAAGTTTGGGCGCGGACCGTCCAGGGACCGGGGTTTTCGTCAGGCAGGAGGATTTTTAGGAGGCTCCCGGGAACCAAGTTCCCGTGGAGGGGCGTGAGTGTGTGCCGAGGAGGAGCAGAGAGGTTGAGGTGTGAGTCAGCATGGGTGTGCGTGTAAGCTGAAGGCAGTGTGTGTGTGTTGAAGGGTTCTAGGGTTGTAACCTTGTCTGAGTTTTGCTTTTCAGGTTTTTCAACTCATTTTTAAATTTAGAATAAAAAATCCCCAGCTGGGGGGTTTTTTTTTTTTTCCCCCCGGCTGGGTTTTTTTTTCCCCGGTCCCGGTCGGTCAGCGAGGCGAGGTTCATCGCCAAAGTTGGGGCGCGGACCGTCCAGGGACCGGGGTTTTCGTCAGGCAGGAGGATTTTTTGGGGCCTCCCGGGAACCACGTTCCCGAGGAGGGGGGGGAGTGCGTGCTGAGGGTTAGCAGAGAGGTTTGAGGTGTGAGTCAGCATGGGTGTGTGTAAGCTGAAGGCAGTGTATGTGTGTTGAAGGGGTTGTAACCTTGTCTGAGTTTTGCTTTTCAGGTTTTCCACTCATTTTTAAATTTAGAATAAAAAATCCCCAGCCGGGGGGTTTTTTTTTTTTTCCCCCCGGCTGGGTTTTTTTTTCCCGGGTCCCGGTCGGTCAGCGAGGCGAGGTTCATCGCCAAAGTTTGGGCGCGGACCGTCCAGGGACCGGGGTTTTCGTCAGGCAGGAGGATTTTTTTGGGTGCTCTCGGGAACCATGTTCCCGAGGAGCAATGATTACTGGGGTGTAATTTAGCATTTGTGATGGCAGCGATGGTGAGTTTGTGTGTCATGTGAAGGGGGGGTTAATGGTAGATGAGTGTTGTTTTCTGTGTGCTTTTCTTGTTTTGTGTGTCCTGTGACAATAAATCAACCTGTAATGAAAATAGAAAAAGGTTATCATCTTGTGTTAGTATGTGTTGTATTGCTCTGTATTGCTGTGTATTGCATTTGCATTAACTGGTGCATTTTGCTGTATTGCTCTGTATTGCTGTGTATTGCAGTCACTGCTGCATTTTGCTGTATTGCTCTGTATTGCTTTGTATTGCTCTGTATTGCTCTGTATTGCTCTGTATTGCTCTGTATTGCTCTGTATTGCTTTTGCATTAGCTGCTGCATTTTGCTGTATTGCTCTGTATTGCTCTGTATTGCATTTGTGTTCGCTGCTGCATTTTGCTGTATTGCTCTGTATTGCTCTGTATTGCATTAGCTGCTGCATTGCCCTGTATTGCTCTGTATGTAAACTAGATTTTTACCAGTGCGTCTATGGATTGTATCTGCACTTGCATTTGTACACACTGTTTCCATGTATTTTGTTGATGTATAAATGAAAACATTCTTTTAATAAAGTTGAGTCACCCTTAATAAAGATACCCCCTGCCCTTCCCTACCCCCACCGTGGCTCCTGTCTTTTTTTGGTGTGGCGTTGTAATTTTTTTCCACTGTATTTCTTCCTTTTGCTCCTCACTTTAGTGTTCTATTTCTACCTTAACTTCCATCCATATCTAACCCTTTGTTTCTGTTGCCTTTATAACTGTCTATCTCAGTCCTCTCGCTTCTTTTTCTCTCCACCTCCTCCTTTTCCTCGGTTTGTGTTTTTTGCTTTTAGTCCTTTCCTTTTTCAGCCCACTCCTAAGTTTTCACCTTCACTCTAGTCCTAACCACTTTCTTTTTCCCTCTAAGTCCTGTCCTTCTTCAGTTCTCCCACCCTCCTTTTCCTGTCTGACTCTGTCCTCCTGTTTTTTCTTCTGTCTTCTTGTCTATTCTTTGTCCTTTCCTATCTATCTCTTCTCCCTCTCTCTCTCCCTCTGTGTCTTCCCCCTCTGTTCTCTCCTCTTCTTTCTCTGTCTTTGTCCCTGTTCTCTCCCTCTACTTTTTCCCAACTCTTTTCTCTCTCCCTTTTCTCTCTTCTTGTCTCTCTGTCTTTTCTCTCTGCTACTCTCTCTTTTGTCTCCTTGCTTCTCTCTCTGTCCTTTCTCTTTGCTTCTCTCTCTCTGTCTTTTCTCTTTGCCTCTCTCTCTGTCTTTTCTCTTTGCCTCTCTCTCTGTCTTTTCTCTCTGCTTCTCTGTCTTTTCTCTCTCCTTCTCTCTCTGTCTTTTCTCTCTCCTTCTCTCTCTCTCTCTCTCTCTCTCTCTCCTTCTCTCTCTCTCTCTCTCCTTCTCTCTCTCTCTCTCCTTCTCTCTCTCTCTCCTTCTCTCTCTCTCTCTCTCCTTCTCTCTCTCTCTCTCCTTTTCTCTCTCTCTCTCTCTCCTTCTCTCTCTCTCTCTCTCTCCTTCTCTCTCTCTCTCTCTCCTTCTCTCTCTCTCTCTCTCCCTCCTTCTCTCTCTCTCTTTCTCTCTCTCTCTCGCCTTCTTTCTCTCTCCCCTTCTTTCTCTCTCCCCTTCTTTCTCTCTTCTTCTCTTTCTCTCTTCTTCTCTTTCTCTCTCCTTCTCTTTCTAACTTTGTTTTCCTTTCTAGCTTTAGTTTAAAAAAGCAGCAGTAGAAACTTTCAGGCTCCCTGGGAGTAAAAAAAAAAAAAAAAAAAAATTTAAATAAACAAACCATTTACTCCCCGGGAGCCTGAAATTTCCTACTGCTGCACCGGACATATAGTTTTTCTTCTTTTTACTATATACAGTATATAGGGATCCCACCTGTCAGCAATCAATACTAACAATAGTCCCCACCCACATACACACCCCTCCCATACTGCTCCCACCCCTACATCCCACACACCCCGCCCCCAAGTCCACGCCCCCTCGCCAGACCCACCCCCTGCAAGCCAGCACCCCACCCCGTGCCATTTACATATAGATCATGCAGTCACAGCGCCACCTGCCGTTTACTCGCGAGTACTACACTCACAGCGCCACCTGCCGTCTGCAACCGGGTACTACATGCACAGCGCCACCTGCTGTTTGCCGGCCGGTACTGCATGCACAGCGCCCCCTGCTGCTCGCCGGCCGGTACTGCATGCACAGCGCCCCCTGCTGCTCGCCGGCCGGTACTGCACCCGCGGCGCGCCCCCAATGACGTCACCGACGCGACACGCCCCGGAAAGGACCCCAGTGCATAGGCGTCCCTGCCAGTCACCCGACCGAAACGGCGCCCCCCACCCCGCGCCCCCCGGACCCCCGCGCGCGCCGCCACCCGCCCCCACACAAACCAGAACGCCATTCCGACCCCAGCCGACCCACAAAAAGCGCGCAAAACCCCCCCAAAACCCCGAAAAAAACCCCGGTCCCGGCGGCCGCCATTTTGCCGTCAATGACGTCACCCGCCCCGCCGCCATCTTGCCCCCCCGCACCACGTGACCCCCCGCGGCCGCCATCTTGCTGCCGTAAATGACGTCACCCCCCTACGGCCGCCATATTGCCGTCAATGACGTCACCCCGCGCGGCCTCCATATTGATCCCCAGTCACGTGACCGACTGGCGGCCGCCATCTTGGCCGCCGTACCACGTGACCGTATGGGCGCCGCCATGTTGTACGACACCACGTGACCCCATGAGCGCCGCCATCTTAATGACATCACAGGGTCCGCCATCTTGGCCCCCATCACGTGACCACATGGGGGCGGCCATCTTGATTCCCGGATCACATGACCCCCCTGGGCGCCGCCATATTGGACACCACCACGTGACCGTATGGGCGCCGCCATCTTGGACGCGTCATCACGACGTCACGACGGCCGCCATCTTGGTCCCCGATCACGTGACCCCCCGCGGCCGCCATTTTGCTGCCGTAAATGACGTCACCCCGTACGGCCACCACGTTGCCGTAAATGACGTCACCGGCCGCCATCTTGCCGTAAATGACGTCACAGAGCACTCGCCGTCATCCCAGCTGTCGAGTCACGTGACCCCCGGTCGCCGCCATCTTGGTCCCCAGTCACGTGACCCCCATGGGGGCCGCCATCTTGGTTCCATACCACGTGACCATATGGGGGCCACCATCTTGATGACTCATCATGACGTCACCGCGGGTTAGGGTTAGGGTTAGGGTTAGGGTTAGGGTTTAGGGTTTAGGGTTAGGGTTTAGGGTTTAGGGTTAGGGTTTAGGGTTAGGGTTAGGGTTAGGGTTAGGGTTAGGGTTAGGGTTAGGGTTAGGGTTAGGGTTAGGGTTAGGGTTAGGGTTAGGGTTAGGGTTAGGGTTAGGGTTAGGGTTAGGGTTAGGGTTAGGGTTAGGGTTAGGGTTAGGGTTAGGGTTAGGGTTAGGGTTAGGGTTAGGGTTAGGGTTAGGGTTAGGGTTAGGGTTAGGGTTAGGGTTAGGGTTAGGGTTAGGGTTAGGGTTAGGGTTAGGGTTAGGGTTAGGGTTAGGGTTAGGGTTAGGGTTAGGGTTAGGGTTAGGGTTAGGGTTAGGGTTAGGGTTAGGGTTAGGGTTAGGGTTAGGGTTAGGGTTAGGGTTAGGGTTAGGGTTAGGGTTAGGGTTAGGGTTAGGGTTAGGGTTAGGGTTAGGGTTAGGGTTAGGGTTAGGGTTAGGGTTAGGGTTAGGGTTAGGGTTAGGGTTAGGGTTAGGGTTAGGGTTAGGGTTAGGGTTAGGGTTAGGGTTAGGGTTAGGGTTAGGGTTAGGGTTAGGGTTAGGGTTAGGGTTAGGGTTAGGGTTAGGGTTAGGGTTAGGGTTAGGGTTAGGGTTAGGGTTAGGGTTAGGGTTAGGGTTAGGGTTAGGGTTAGGGTTAGGGTTAGGGTTAGGGTTAGGGTTAGGGTTAGGGTTAGGGTTAGGGTTAGGGTTAGGGTTAGGGTTAGGGTTAGGGTTAGGGTTAGGGTTAGGGTTAGGGTTAGGGTTAGGGTTAGGGTTAGGGTTAGGGTTAGGGTTAGGGTTAGGGTTAGGGTTAGGGTTAGGGTTAGGGTTAGGGTTAGGGTTAGGGTTAGGGTTAGGGTTAGGGTTAGGGTTAGGGTTAGGGTTAGGGTTAGGGTTAGGGTTAGGGTTAGGGTTAGGGTTAGGGTTAGGGTTAGGGTTAGGGTTAGGGTTAGGGTTAGGGTTAGGGTTAGGGTTAGGGTTAGGGTTAGGGTTAGGTTAGGGTTAGGGTTAGGGTTAGGGTTAGGGTTAGGGTTAGGGTTAGGGTTAGGGTTAGGGTTAGGGTTAGGGTTAGGGTTAGGGTTAGGGTTAGGGTTAGGGTTAGGGTTAGGGTTAGGGTTAGGGTTAGGGTTAGGGTTAGGGTTAGGGTTAGGGTTAGGGTTAGGGTTAGGGTTAGGGTTAGGGTTAGGGTTAGGGTTAGGGTTAGGGTTAGGGTTAGGGTTAGGGTTAGGGTTAGGGTTAGGGTTAGGGTTAGGGTTAGGGTTAGGGTTAGGGTTAGGGTTAGGGTTAGGGTTAGGGTTAGGGTTAGGGTTAGGGTTAGGGTTAGGGTTAGGGTTAGGGTTAGGGTTAGGGTTAGGGTTAGGGTTAGGGTTAGGGTTAGGGTTAGGGTTAGGGTTAGGGTTAGGGTTAGGGTTAGGGTTAGGGTTAGGGTTAGGGTTAGGGTTAGGGTTAGGGTTAGGGTTAGGGTTAGGGTTAGGGTTAGGGTTAGGGTTAGGGTTAGGGTTAGGGTTAGGGTTAGGGTTAGGGTTAGGGTTAGGGTTAGGGTTAGGGTTAGGGTTAGGGTTAGGGTTAGGGTTAGGGTTAGGGTTAGGGTTAGGGTTAGGGTTAGGGTTAGGGTTAGGGTTAGGGTTAGGGTTAGGGTTAGGGTTAGGGTTAGGGTTAGGGTTAGGGTTAGGGTTAGGGTTAGGGTTAGGGTTAGGGTTAGGGTTAGGGTTAGGGTTAGGGTTAGGGTTAGGGTTAGGGTTAGGGTTAGGGTTAGGGTTAGGGTTAGGGTTAGGGTTAGGGTTAGGGTTAGGGTTAGGGTTAGGGTTAGGGTTAGGGTTAGGGTTAGGGTTAGGGTTAGGGTTAGGGTTAGGGTTAGGGTTAGGGTTAGGGTTAGGGTTAGGGTTAGGGTTAGGGTTAGGGTTAGGGTTAGGGTTAGGGTTAGGGTTAGGGTTAGGGTTAGGGTTAGGGTTAGGGTTAGGGTTAGGGTTAGGGTTAGGGTTAGGGTTAGGGTTAGGGTTAGGGTTAGGGTTAGGGTTAGGGTTAGGGTTAGGGTTAGGGTTAGGGTTAGGGTTAGGGTTAGGGTTAGGGTTAGGGTTAGGGTTAGGGTTAGGGTTAGGGTTAGGGTTAGGGTTAGGGTTAGGGTTAGGGTTAGGGTTAGGGTTAGGGTTAGGGTTAGGGTTAGGGTTAGGGTTAGGGTTAGGGTTAGGGTTAGGGTTAGGGTTAGGGTTAGGGTTAGGGTTAGGGTTAGGGTTAGGGTTAGGGTTAGGGTTAGGGTTAGGGTTAGGGTTAGGGTTAGGGTTAGGGTTAGGGTTAGGGTTAGGGTTAGGGTTAGGGTTAGGGTTAGGGTTAGGGTTAGGGTTAGGGTTAGGGTTAGGGTTAGGGTTAGGGTTAGGGTTAGGGTTAGGGTTAGGGTTAGGGTTAGGGTTAGGGTTAGGGTTAGGGTTAGGGTTAGGGTTAGGGTTAGGGTTAGGGTTAGGGTTAGGGTTAGGGTTAGGGTTAGGGTTAGGGTTAGGGTTAGGGTTAGGGTTAGGGTTAGGGTTAGGGTTAGGGTTAGGGTTAGGGTTAGGGTTAGGGTTAGGGTTAGGGTTAGGGTTAGGGTTAGGGTTAGGGTTAGGGTTAGGGTTAGGGTTAGGGTTAGGGTTAGGGTTAGGGTTAGGGTTAGGGTTAGGGTTAGGGTTAGGGTTAGGGTTAGGGTTAGGGTTAGGGTTAGGGTTAGGGTTAGGGTTAGGGTTAGGGTTAGGGTTAGGGTTAGGGTTAGGGTTAGGGTTAGGGTTAGGGTTAGGGTTAGGGTTAGGGTTAGGGTTAGGGTTAGGGTTAGGGTTAGGGTTAGGGTTAGGGTTAGGGTTAGGGTTAGGGTTAGGGTTAGGGTTAGGGTTAGGGTTAGGGTTAGGGTTAGGGTTAGGGTTAGGGTTAGGGTTAGGGTTAGGGTTAGGGTTAGGGTTAGGGTTAGGGTTAGGGTTAGGGTTAGGGTTAGGGTTAGGGTTAGGGTTAGGGTTAGGGTTAGGGTTAGGGTTAGGGTTAGGGTTAGGGTTAGGGTTAGGGTTAGGGTTAGGGTTAGGGTTAGGGTTAGGGTTAGGGTTAGGGTTAGGGTTAGGGTTAGGGTTAGGGTTAGGGTTAGGGTTAGGGTTAGGGTTAGGGTTAGGGTTAGGGTTAGGGTTAGGGTTAGGGTTAGGGTTAGGGTTAGGGTTAGGGTTAGGGTTAGGGTTAGGGTTAGGGTTAGGGTTAGGGTTAGGGTTAGGGTTAGGGTTAGGGTTAGGGTTAGGGTTAGGGTTAGGGTTAGGGTTAGGGTTAGGGTTAGGGTTAGGGTTAGGGTTAGGGTTAGGGTTAGGGTTAGGGTTAGGGTTAGGGTTAGGGTTAGGGTTAGGGTTAGGGTTAGGGTTAGGGTTAGGGTTAGGGTTAGGGTTAGGGTTAGGGTTAGGGTTAGGGTTAGGGTTAGGGTTAGGGTTAGGGTTAGGGTTAGGGTTAGGGTTAGGGTTAGGGTTAGGGTTAGGGTTAGGGTTAGGGTTAGGGTTAGGGTTAGGGTTAGGGTTAGGGTTAGGGTTAGGGTTAGGGTTAGGGTTAGGGTTAGGGTTAGGGTTAGGGTTAGGGTTAGGGTTAGGGTTAGGGTTAGGGTTAGGGTTAGGGTTAGGGTTAGGGTTAGGGTTAGGGTTAGGGTTAGGGTTAGGGTTAGGGTTAGGGTTAGGGTTAGGGTTAGGGTTAGGGTTAGGGTTAGGGTTAGGGTTAGGGTTAGGGTTAGGGTTAGGGTTAGGGTTAGGGTTAGGGTTAGGGTTAGGGTTAGGGTTAGGGTTAGGGTTAGGGTTAGGGTTAGGGTTAGGGTTAGGGTTAGGGTTAGGGTTAGGGTTAGGGTTAGGGTTAGGGTTAGGGTTAGGGTTAGGGTTAGGGTTAGGGTTAGGGTTAGGGTTAGGGTTAGGGTTAGGGTTAGGGTTAGGGTTAGGGTTAGGGTTAGGGTTAGGGTTAGGGTTAGGGTTAGGGTTAGGGTTAGGGTTAGGGTTAGGGTTAGGGTTAGGGTTAGGGTTAGGGTTAGGGTTAGGGTTAGGGTTAGGGTTAGGGTTAGGGTTAGGGTTAGGGTTAGGGTTAGGGTTAGGGTTAGGGTTAGGGTTAGGGTTAGGGTTAGGGTTAGGGTTAGGGTTAGGGTTAGGGTTAGGGTTAGGGTTAGGGTTAGGGTTAGGGTTAGGGTTAGGGTTAGGGTTAGGGTTAGGGTTAGGGTTAGGGTTAGGGTTAGGGTTAGGGTTAGGGTTAGGGTTAGGGTTAGGGTTAGGGTTAGGGTTAGGGTTAGGGTTAGGGTTAGGGTTAGGGTTAGGGTTAGGGTTAGGGTTAGGGTTAGGGTTAGGGTTAGGTTAGGGTTAGGGTTAGGGTTAGGGTTAGGGTTAGGGTTAGGGTTAGGGTTAGGGTTAGGGTTAGGGTTAGGGTTAGGGTTAGGGTTAGGGTTAGGGTTAGGGTTAGGGTTAGGGTTAGGGTTAGGGTTAGGGTTAGGGTTAGGGTTAGGGTTAGGGTTAGGGTTAGGGTTAGGGTTAGGGTTAGGGTTAGGGTTAGGGTTAGGGTTAGGGTTAGGGTTAGGGTTAGGGTTAGGGTTAGGGTTAGGGTTAGGGTTAGGGTTAGGGTTAGGGTTAGGGTTAGGGTTAGGGTTAGGGTTAGGGTTAGGGTTAGGGTTAGGGTTAGGGTTAGGGTTAGGGTTAGGGTTAGGGTTAGGGTTAGGGTTAGGGTTAGGGTTAGGGTTAGGGTTAGGGTTAGGGTTAGGGTTAGGGTTAGGGTTAGGGTTAGGGTTAGGGTTAGGGTTAGGGTTAGGGTTAGGGTTAGGGTTAGGGTTAGGGTTAGGGTTAGGGTTAGGGTTAGGGTTAGGGTTAGGGTTAGGGTTAGGGTTAGGGTTAGGGTTAGGGTTAGGGTTAGGGTTAGGGTTAGGGTTAGGGTTAGGGTTAGGGTTAGGGTTAGGGTTAGGGTTAGGGTTAGGGTTAGGGTTAGGGTTAGGGTTAGGGTTAGGGTTAGGGTTAGGGTTAGGGTTAGGGTTAGGGTTAGGGTTAGGGTTAGGGTTAGGGTTAGGGTTAGGGTTAGGGTTAGGGTTAGGGTTAGGGTTAGGGTTAGGGTTAGGGTTAGGGTTAGGGTTAGGGTTAGGGTTAGGGTTAGGGTTAGGGTTAGGGTTAGGGTTAGGGTTAGGGTTAGGGTTAGGGTTAGGGTTAGGGTTAGGGTTAGGGTTAGGGTTAGGGTTAGGGTTAGGGTTAGGGTTAGGGTTAGGGTTAGGGTTAGGGTTAGGGTTAGGGTTAGGGTTAGGGTTAGGGTTAGGGTTAGGGTTAGGGTTAGGGTTAGGGTTAGGGTTAGGGTTAGGGTTAGGGTTAGGGTTAGGGTTAGGGTTAGGGTTAGGGTTAGGGTTAGGGTTAGGGTTAGGGTTAGGGTTAGGGTTAGGGTTAGGGTTAGGGTTAGGGTTAGGGTTAGGGTTAGGGTTAGGGTTAGGGTTAGGGTTAGGGTTAGGGTTAGGGTTAGGGTTAGGGTTAGGGTTAGGGTTAGGGTTAGGGTTAGGGTTAGGGTTAGGGTTAGGGTTAGGGTTAGGGTTAGGGTTAGGGTTAGGGTTAGGGTTAGGGTTAGGGTTAGGGTTAGGGTTAGGGTTAGGGTTAGGGTTAGGGTTAGGGTTAGGGTTAGGGTTAGGGTTAGGGTTAGGGTTAGGGTTAGGGTTAGGGTTAGGGTTAGGGTTAGGGTTAGGG